>NC_065525.1:45077547-45101911 GCF_006386435.1 Epinephelus moara | reverse complement strand
GTATTGAGCAACTTGTTAGCAACCGCCTTTTTTACGACACGTAAAAGCTTCAAAATTCACAAGTAGGGTATTTACTGATGTGTTTTATGTTGTAGAACAAAACCTGAAACTCGTTTAAGCTTTTGTTAACCACAGACCTTATTTGAGGCATTTCACCAAAATCCCATTCAAAAAACGTACTGACCTTTAGACGAGAGAACCGGAAGTGCTAAAAGCGCTAACGGAGTTCCGGGTTTACTGGCACACTCTATATCTTCAGTAGCTAGCTAACGTTAGCTAACCCTACACTTTTCAGGGTTTGATTTTGGTTTTGGAACAGGGAAGAAACGTATATCTTTTTCCAACCTCTCCAGGTAACGAGTGTCATTAATACAGGACGTGCCCCAGACACAACATTTAGCTCCACATCCACAAAACCGTGCCCCAGACACAACATTTAGCTCCACATCCACAAAACCAGCCTGGAAATGAAGGAAATCTGAAGCGACTGCATTCGAGTCAATGGAGCACAGCTGTGTTGTTGTCGGACCCTGGTCTGCTACATTATGATTGGCCAGTTTGCATCAGGGGCAGGACTTAGCAAAGGGTTACTTCTTCACTTGGACCCAACAATGAACTGATTAGATTTTGGTGGCCAAAGATCAGTGTGACCTCTGATCTGTTTTCATGAACACTTTGAGGGAAGTTCTTCAAATTTGGCCTAAACATTCACTTGCACTCAAATTGGACTGAAACTGTTTAGATTTTGGTGGTTAAAGAATCAACTGGATCTCCCCTGATCCTCCTTAAACCACAGCCTCCAGTACTGTGTAACATACAGGTATAAGGAAACCTTGAGAAACGGGGTGAAGTGTTGTATTAGAACATTAAAGAATAGGTGGGTGGAACATTTGCATTTCAAAGGGACTCCTTGAGCTCCTCGTCTCATCACTGTTGAATCTGTTGGACCTTCGCTGGCCCTTTAAATCCCCCTCTGATGCTGACAAACACCTGCCTGAGGAAACAGGAGCATCGCAGGACTCAAAGAAAGAGCAATGATCAGTACACTGCAAAAAATAAAAAATAAAGATAAATAAGTTAAATACACAAAAAGACAGATATATGTCAGATATATTTCTAATTTCTCATTTCAGAGAACGTAAAGTATTCTGCCTGCATCCACAGAGTGTGAGACAGAAGTCAAATTACAAGTGTGAAGCATTCCCGGTGTGTCTCCTGTTAACACCGCTGCTTCCTGCTCCAGGTCATATGAGCTCAGATGTCAGCATCAGGTGCAGACAATAAAAATCAAAGCCCTCAGTTTGCTCCTGAGCTCAGGGAGCATTTAATGAATCTGATCTCTGGTGGCCTGAAGCAGCAGGAAGACACACCTGCTGAACTCAGCTTGATTGGTCTCCAGTCTTAATTTAAAACCTTCATCTATCTGGGGAGAGACGAACGCAGAGCACAGATGTGAAGATCTGCCTTTGAATAATGAGATTTACTGTGATGTAGGAGTGATAATGTTGAGGTTACACAAACAAATATTGTGAAGGTGTCACTGTGACCAACATTTCTCACTATTTTCACTATGTTTTTACAAACCAAACAATCAGTAGATTAATGCAGGATGTATTTTTACAGAGTGGAATTTATACTTTTACCAGTGTAAAGGATGTGAATACTTCTTCCACCACTGTCTGCACCATGGTCACAACAACACCTCAGGCTGAACATTACAAACCATGACGAGTGAACTCATCCACCTCTTTGCTCCGTCCACATGAGGGCACTTTAGTATCACTCAAGAGGCCAAAATATTTCTTTTAACACAGCATCTTGTGCGGAGCTGATAAAAATGTTCTGTCGACCACAGACGTCACAGCTCCTTCACAAAAAGCAGAGGTGGAACAAGTATTCAGATAAGTATAATACCACACTGTGAAAATACTCCACTACAAGTAAAAGTCCTGCGTTCAAATCCTACGTACAAGTATTGTAAGTAAAATGTACTTAAAGTAGTGTGTTTGTTGCAGTTAAATATTTCATGCTGTCAGTGTTTTATTCTATCTGATGTTTTTGGATTAATATTCCTGCTGCATTAATGTGTATGTGTCATTTTACTGCTGCTGATGTTTCAGGCTGTATATCCTGTATGTCAGTAGCTATTTGACAGCCTGTCCGTGGGCCCTTGATGATAATGATTTGTAAACAACTGCTGCATTTGTTATTGTTTAAGTGGTTTACTCATGTGACATATTGTTTGAAAGATACGCTCCTCACAGCCGTTAATGCTTCCATTTCAGGACAGACCCACCACAGAAGGCTCAGTAAACACTTCTGTCAAAAAAACAACAACTATATAACTGACTTATGAAGCGTTATCATGATCCACAGATCCATATTTTCCAGAGCACATCACAGCTTACACAGCTCCAGATGATCTGTCCAGCGAAATATTTAGTCCAAACCCACTGTTACATCCAGATGTCCTCTAACTGCTGTTGCTTTGTTTCAAACATTTATATTTCTTTGCATATTATCCATAATGTCTTTGCACTGCATGTAAACAACTGACTGACTAGGACCTCAAAATGGAGGCCAAAGGCAAGCCTTTTGATTGACACCTCACTTGAGCCAATAGGAGCTTCCAGTGCCAACCTGGTCTCACTCTAAAGTCATCGAATACCAGCAGTTGGCCAGTGACTTCTGGGGTCAGGCAGCGATGAAAAAAGCCGTCTTTCATGCCAGCCCGGTGGCGACAGGGGGAAACGCAGCAGGACAGCAAAAGTTAAGGGGGCAAAAGTCCGAGTAGGGCAGACGGGAGGGGTGGAAGAGTCCAACAACCACGACTTTCACCCGGGAGGCCGTGTTCCCTTCCCTTATGATTGTAAAGCCAAACCAGACAAAACACTTGTCTTTATCTGGAACCATTCATTCATTCATTCATTCATCTTCTAACCGCTTCATCCTCTTGAGGGTCGCGGGGGGGCTGGAGCCTATCCCAGCTGACATCGGGCGAGAGGCAGGGTTCACCCTGGACAGGTCGCCAGACTATCGCAGGGCTGACACATAGAGACAGACAACCATTCACTCTCACATTCACACCTACGGACAATTTAGAGTTATCAATTAACCTAGTCCCCAATCTGGACACATTTTCCCACCAATACAACATGCTAACATTATTAGCACAAGCCTATGGTGTTTTACATTGTATAAATTAGCCTAGTGACGAACTGCTCATATAAAACCAGGGACAACAGCAACATTTAACAAAGGTAACGGCACAAAATTCAGCTCCATTACAGCTCACAAGGTTCACTGACAAAACAACTGTCTTATACTAAACACGTTTTCCAAACAAATACAACATGCTAACGTTATTAGCACAAGCCTATGGCATTTTACATTGTATAAATTAGCCTAGCAGCTAGCAGAGATTTCCTCTGCTCATATGAAGCCAGGATAAATCACACACAAGACTTAAAATGCTATTTTTGTGGAGGCTTTATTGTCTTCACAATTTATTGTTTCTTATCTGTGAAATTAAAGTAAATCAAAGCTTTGTTTCCACTGAGGGAAATGGTTTCAGCTTACAGAAATAGACAGGAAGTCTGTGTCGTGGCGTGTAGTTACATTTCTGGGGAGGTGCACGTCAGGCTACAGCGTTGAATTTGATGCAGAAGTATAAATCCTGCTTAATCCTGAGTACATTTTTCATTTTAGTCATTTTTCTAAGTGGGAATGAGAAATAAACTTCAACTTGAGGGTATTTGATTTAATAATAAATTGTTTTTTTCAAGGCTGAAAGCTAGAAAATCTTTAGTATAAAAAAGTTACATAATGTGTGTTTTTAGTAAATATTCAAGAAAATTCAACACAAATAATCGTTACTTCAAATAAATATCCTTCCAGAAGGTTTTCAATGACCTGACTGTGTAAACATTTGAAATAAGTGGAGTCAATCGTCATCACATAGATGTGATTACATGTTTAATACATAACACAGAAAACTTGTTATTTTTATACGATACAATTAAGACCAAAGTGCTTGGGTTTGAAATGTCAATATGATTTATAACTTAAATTTAATAGCAAAATATAATTGTTAATCTTAAATGAAAAAATATAAAGTAATCAGATTTAAGAAGAGCAGCTGAGAAATTATTTATACACAGTGAATCTGCTCGATGCATTTGAAACATTTTGATGTTGGACGACATCATGTTGGTGTAAACAACTAGTGCAGTTTGGGCAGTTTGTGCTGCAGGGGGATTTTCTTCTTCAGGGACAGGGTGGAGTTCACCTGCTCGGCCGACAGCAGGCTGTGCCACTGAGCGACCGGCCGCCGCGGGTTGGACAACATGTCGGCCCAGTGCCTCAGCTGGTTCCCCGAGGCGTCGCAGCCCAGGAAGATTTTCCCCATGGCGTCGTTTCGGGATATGGCGTCGTGGTCCCACACGGAGATCACCAGGTTGACCCTCTGTGGACGACAGCAGGAGTCGCCTTAGTCTCATTTAGATTAATAAACTTAAAACTGCAGCATTAAAGGAGCATACTGGGTTTGTGTGTGGTTTGTTTGTTTGTTTGTTTGTTTGTTTGTTTGCAGGTTTCAGAACATTTCAGGCTTTTTTTGTACGTATACCTACAAAAGTGATGCGCCAGATTTCATGATCCACATAATCATGACCCAAAAATGTGCATAAAACTCATGTAATCGGGATGGATGAGATCATGTGACCAATGCACTAACAGAAGTAAAGAAGAAAGTGGTATAAAGCGCAAAAGTCCATATAAGGACGCAGGGTGGGGTGATGAATGGGTTAACATTACTGGTCTAAACCTAATGGGTCTCATTCAGTAGAGCAGATTTGCACATAAAAAACCTTGGTATTAAAAACCTACTTCAGATTCATGAATGCCGGGGGAAACTCGGATATGATCGTAGCGCCGTGTGTATGTTCGTGAACGTCAATCAATTGTAAATTCACAGCGTGCTCCTGCGAGCCAGCAATTAGCACATAATACATCCTGCCCATGAATAGCCAGAGACCGTCATATATGGAGGTGATAATTACTATGGACAGGTGCATCCTGTCGACCTGCGAACATGGAGCAAACAAAGAGAGAGAGAAAGAAAAACTTGTCCGACGCTGAGTTTGAAGTTATTTTAAGTAAAGTGGGGTTGAAATGAACATTTCGTTTTCTTCTGTTAGTAGTAATGTGACAGGGACAGGTAAATGTGACAGGGACAGGTAAATCAAAGGCCTGGAAGGAGGTAACAGGTGTTGTGTCTTCTGTTGTAAGAACCAATGAAAATGGCTCCATGTGAAACTAGATGCAAAAAAACACAACAGGCACAGGAGGCTCCGCCCACTCACAGCTCTCTGCTGCAGACAAGCGCATTGCTTACATCATCGGAGAGACCTCTCCGTCAGTTTGCCCTGAGTCTCAGCATTGTTTGTCACTGCTGTGAAGCTTAACCACTATCAAAACATGTTCGTACAGGCAGACTAATGTAGGCAACAACCCATCGTTAAGTTTAACAACAAGTAAGTCTGGCGTGAAACCACACCGTCTCCCTCAAACTCTGCCAGATTCAAATTCGGAAACAGACGCCGAATTGCTTTCCCACGTCCACCTGTCTATTTAAACCAAAACTCAGTTTGAAATGTCTACGTCTCCCATGTTGCGTGTGTAAACTAAACAAAAATGACATGCAGTTTGGTGCTATGGTGCATAAAGACTACTGTACTGTAGTTTTAAATCAATTTGAATAACTCATTCACATTTTTAAGAACGCTTATCTGAAGCTGAAATCTGCTAAATGCCGACTAATTTAACTAAATGCGTCATGTTTCTAATCTCTTGTCATGTTCGACTCAAGTGTTTCAGAGGCATCTGTGAACATGACAGAACACAATATGAAATAAAGCTGTAATTTCTATTAATGACAAGTTTATGTGCAATATCTTATTAACGGAGGCACCAAGAGCAGTCAGAAGCAGAGTTTGGTAGTAGCCTACCTACGAAAAGATCAGAGCTACTAACATATTGATGAATGCTGAAATAGCGAAGAGTGTACACACTAATTCCTTCTGCTCATGTTTCATGAATGACACCGACTGTATGTAACTTTAAGTTAAGCAGGCTGTGTAACATGATGATGCATTCATGGAGGGCTAATTTGTTATATCATGTGAACTGTTGCATGAGGATGTGTTAAACATTTACATATCCCTCCTTTGGTTTCCATTAACGTCACTCAAAATGAAACTGAATAACATACACAATGACATACAATAACACATCCTGCTGCTGCTGCTTCACATTAAAAGCATTCAACTGGTGAAACACACTGTGGCTTTTATTGTGAAACAGTTCAAATGTTCCATTTGGTGCATATCTTTGTTTCTTATTGAATAAATCCTTATTGTAACTGTTTCTGTAGCTTGTTCCACCCTCAGATTTTGTTTTATAAATCAAATTACTGAGATATTGAATATTTGAGTTTAAAATAAATATGATTAAATCCCAGATCTGTCAGGTTGTGATTTTTATCTGGTGACACTCACCTGGATTTGTTCAAATGTCACGTCGAAGGTGAAGGACTCGTTGTAATACGGGTTCAGCGTCTTCTTTTTAGTAGACGTCTTCCTTTTCCTCCACTTCCTCTTGTCCAGAGCCAGCTGCACCTTCACGTAGGGATCTACAGACACCAAGCGCACATTAAACTTGTGCATCAAAACGACAAAGATGAAGTATAATTTGTTCAAAAGATGAAATATTGCTTTACTTCTCTCAGGAGTTAAAGTGTCTGAAACTACAGAAAACAGAAAATACAAATTAAAGGTTAAGAAAGGTTTCTTCTGCATTTAAAGGTCCAGTGTGTCAGATTTAGTGGATTCTGGCAGTGAGGACTGCAGATTGCAGCCAGCTGAAACTTCTCCTGGTTAGAATTCCTTCAGTGTTCTTTCTTCAGGAGGTTTTTATCAGGAGCCGAATCATCCACAGAGGTCTCTTCCTCTCCAAAACAAACTGACTAGATGATTTAAACTGGTAAAAACACTGAATGAATCAGTTTCAGGTTTAAAAAAATAAGTGTTTTTTTTGTCTTTCAAACATAAATGTCCCCATCTAGAGCCAGTGTTTGGTTTGTCCATTCTGGGCTACTGTAGAAACAACATGGCGATCTCCGTAGACAAGGACCTGCTCCTTGTGTAGATATAAACAGCTCGTTCTAAGGTAACGAAAACACAACAATTCTTGGGCTGCTGTCAGCCCTAGAGTGGTCTCCTCTGGTCTGAATCAGGGACTCATGTTGATCCAAAGTTGTATAATTGCCTAGAGTTGGTTCGTGTTCTCACGGCAGCATTTACAAGAGGACCAGATCAAATGCCTTGTGTGAGAAAGCTGCTCTTGATTGGTCAGAATTTCCATGTGGGAAAAATCCAGGAAGTAAAGCAAACGTTGAAGAAGAGTACACTTGCAAGATAAATGTGACACTTTCTAATGTCACAATGGAGGGACAACTACGCAGGTTGATTTTAGCGCTGCTCATCGTGGACTATATTGCTGTCATTGTTCATTTTAGTCAAACCATACAGTTTGAAAACGAGGCGCGGCTCCAACTAGAAAACAATGTTTTGATGCATTGGATGTGCTGAATGTGCATATTAAGGCAGTACAGGAGGAGGTGCACATTAATAATCCTCCAGGACTGTAACATGCTCATGTTTAACCCAAACAATGTGTCATGTGACTGCAGTTGCTTCACATCCAGGTCGGAACACCTTCTCACCACAAACCAACCGCACCAGAGTTCCTTTGGAACCAGACTGAGACCACCTCTTCAAGAAGGTCTCGGTCCTGTTGTTTTGCTGTGTTCACACCTGCACAAATGAACCGCACTGAGGGGACAAACGCACCTGAGTTTGACTGAACCGAACCAAACAGGGCAGGTGTGAAAGCAGCCTTATTTTCAGGTGATTGTACACTAAAGAAAACATATTATATTATATTTCAGCCAGAATATCCCCCTAAATCCTACAGACTGGACCTTTAACTGAAATCTGTTTACTGACATGTTTTTCAGAAACCCAATTAAAAAACAAAAAAGTCCCGCTGATGGAGGTAATGATTGATTTCACCTGTCAGACCTCCAACCACACATTGTTTATTATCATTATTATTATTATGACCCACAGCAGAAATTTATGAGTTTATTTGCAAAAACAGATTCTTTAAAAGCAACAAATCAACATCAGCTTGATTTATTTTCCCGGAATTGCACAATAAAAAAATATGATTTATAAAGATTATCATTTCATTTACACATTTTATAAAACAACCCAACACCAGTTTGATTGATTTTTCCCTGGATCGCATTAAAAAATGATTTAAAACATCATGATTAAGAATAATTAATAAATAATTAATGAATTAACAGTAACCAGTGGTGGTTGGTGATTAATTACCTGTTTTGGCTACAGTCAGTGAGGACCTCTGCTCACACACTAACAATGTTGTTGTCTAGTTTAACTTTCAACTATAGAGGACTGTTAATGTCACATTTAGTCACACCGACAGCTCAGACCAACACAGGATCTTTTCACACCTGAACATCCGAACCAAGGTTTGTATTTTTATCATATTTGATCCAGTTAGTTCTGGCTTTGCAGTGATGCGGGTGCACTAAAAAAGCATAACATACCTACATCCTGTTGTTGCAGCCTACGTCCTGTATCACCTCTGTGAGCTGTGTCTCCCTTATTTGACTATGTTTACATGCACACTAATATTCCATTATTATTCAGAATAACCTAGAATATTTTGTGCATGTAAACCAAGCAGCAACCTCCAAGGCTGAAAAATGGAGCCAATGCACATGTGCCAAAATCTGCAGTTCCTCTAATGGCCACTTGAGGCTGACTCCAAGGGTGAGTCAAAATGTAAAAATGCCCGAATTTACAGCAGAAATAAACATGTTTTCAGCCTGGTACACACAACCGGTAATTTCAACATTCATGACACCTGTACAGGGGCTGAATCTTTATATGACTCACCCGTTTACATTTTATTAAGGCTTAAAGTTAGGCAGAATTAAGGGCGTGGCCGCTTTGAGTGACAGACCGTCTGTGAGGTGTTGCTACAGTCTGTGAGTCAGATCCACCCCTCGCTCCTCACAAGCTCCACCCTCTCACCCAAAAAGGGTCACTTCTGGGCCTGGCTTTAAAACACCAAGATGGCGGCAGCCAAAAAGCCCGACTCGAGTCTTCACAATGGGAGTTCACAAACCAGTGGGTGATGTCACTGAAGCTACATTCATTATTGGTATAGTCTATGTTGCAAACATAGTCACTGATCCATTGTAGGTGGGCTCCAGTGTCCTCTTGTGTCCTCTCAAAAAATATTTAAAAACTATCTGATTTTTGAGTTTATTTTTGTGTTTGTTGTCCTTTTTCTGGTTCTGATGAAAGCCTGCCAGAAATGGAGCGATGCCTGCGAGCTAGTCCAGGCAGTCAACTCGAGCTGCGCTGATTCATACACACACATCATACGTCACTCCACGTCATCTACAAAACACGCCCTCCCAACGTGGCGGTCTATTTAAGCTGCAAAATCTTCCCAGCCCTCTCTTTGCCTTGTGACTGCTGCTGCCCTGCACCAGAACTGCTGCCTGCTCTTTCAGCCCCACCTCCACCCCAACATCCACCTGCAGGCTCTGGCTAAGGTGGGGAAATATTTAATCATCACTCCCCAGTGTCTCATGTAAACATATCTGCGGGGAGCGATGACGCTGGAGTCTAGACGCCAAACTCTAACTCTGTCCTGCTGTTGAAATAAACATTATAATCATGAGTTGTGTGACTGAACTTCCTGTAACGCCAGATTCACACTGAAGCGCCACGATTTGTTAAATCTCACGCCGACGGCCATCAGCAGTCGCCTGCCTGTTGACACCAGAGCCACATTTCTCTGCACCGGTCAGCAAGTGATTCTGCTGCCTGCTCTGTTTAAATCACATGACGAGCTCTGTGTTGTCTGCTTGTGTCTCTGCGTGTGTGATAGCTCGTGTGTGTGTGTGTGTGTGTGTGTGTGTGTGTGTGTGTGGCGAGCTTGTTGAATGGCATTTTGTTTAATCTCCACTGTAACAGATATATGAGTGACTGATTGGGCTTTCCTGCAAATTTGCACAACTCCTGTTTAAAAAAACTCTACTGTTTGGCCATCACTATGTGACGGCTGTCTACTACTGTACTACAGCTAGACAGGAAGAGGTCGAATTCAGTACCACAGCATGCGTCGCTCATATTGATAACACTTATATTTGACCTGATTTAATACTTGATTTCTTAACAGAATGACTAAAAGTCTCAAACAGACTCTTACAGTAAGCAGTAAGGACAGAAGTCTGAACGGGGATCAACACATGTCAGTCCTGTCGTTTCATTGGTTCTTTTCACACCCATTCATGTGTTGAATTATTGTGTATTGCAGCTATAATAATTTATTAGTCCTGCTAAGGGTTAGGGTTATACTGAGTCTGGATGAAGCTTTGTGCGCACTCTGTTGATGGACGATAACCCTAACCGAACCGTTAGAGACTCTTGTGGAGAACTGGATGATTTTGATGTGAGATCTTATTTCAGTCTGACCTGAAGTTCCGATGGTGTCCATGCTCTTCAGGTTTTTGGCCTCCAGGATCACCACGGTCAGTTTGGCGGCGGTGGGAACGTAACGCAGAGAGAGGCAGATCTCTCCCAGGTTTTCTTCCTGCAGCACAAAGAAATCTTTACAGCAAAAATCATCAAACAATTCAATGAAAATCAAGGGACTCTTCTTCTGTGGTGCTTTTTTGGTGTTGGAAGTCATTGAAAATCATAAACATATTTCCACAGATGTATTTAAATGTTTAAAAAGTGACTCTGTCTCCAATAGAATACTTCAGGTGAAATTTGTGGGGAAAAAATTAAAGAATGTGTGGCCACAAAGAAGTAATACGGCAAAACAAGACACCACTCTGTCACCACGACTTTCTTAATTCATGGGAACAAGATCATTCAAGTTCCAGATGTGGTGGGATGTCTGTCAGTGTTGCGGTGATGCAGGTCATTGGAGACGGCCCAAATCCCAGAAAGCACAGACATATGAGGGACTTCTCCAGCCGCTGTACTTTGCATCGTGAGAGTGACAAACTTAACAACGGCAAAGAAAACCTCAAACTTGGCGGGCTCGGCGAGGTCCTGCCACTCCTCGATGACGTGGTTCCAGTCGACGTTGCAGAGCTGCACCCTGAGCTCACCGATGATGTTGTGTTTGGAGAATCTGTTGAAGTCAAAAACCTGCATCACCACCGTCGACTTCAGGAGGGAAGACTTGGATATCTGGGGAAATAATTCACCGTGTTAGAAGAACAAGTATCGCTGGGTTTTGAATCACCTAAAAAAAAATCAGTTACATGGTGATAAAGCTGAAGAGCAGCGACAAACAGAAACACAACTTCATCTGTTGGGTTAAACATTATTTTAGTTTTACTTTGACTGTGTTTTACTTACAGCTTTTTGAGAGAAAAGCAGTGTTAATTTTGTTGACGAAAAACTATAATGAAAATTTTGTGTCAAGAACCATTTTTTCTACGACGAAACCAAGACGATGACGAGCTGAAAATAGATCTTGATATTAAAAAACTAAAATGAAATCTATGTTTCATTTTCATTGACAAGAGCCAGAGAGATCAGAGCCAAGAACGGCCGTGCTTGTAATGATCTTCAGATGCCTGATGAGCGACAGGCTGGTAAACTCCAGTAAATAGTCTGCACCAGGATGTTTGGGTTGGTGCGAGTTGTGAGCTGTAATTCAGCAGTAAATAATCAGCCGTGTGTGTCTGACTGTGGATGGTGGAGCTGCTGAATGGATTTGTGGAGTTTGTTAGTTGCAGCGGTGGCTGTTAGCAGCTAGCTCCGCTCGCAGACTTCACAGCTTCACCCCGCAGGACTCCACTCAGTCCGGACTGGAGAAGGTTTGTGGGTTGATGGTGTTTGACAGGCAGGTAGGAGGCTCAGTTATCTGTGAGTGTAGCTGTGCTGTAAGTAAACAGTCTGAACTCAGATCAGTTTTCTCTGACAGAGATGAAAGTTTAGTTTGAATCACCAACTCTGTGAGAGGACACCAGTTTAAACCTCCAGACTAACATGTTGCACATGAAGAAACAAGTTATGTTTCTGCTTCTTAACAGTCACATGGATAAGTCAGAGTTTACAATGAACCTGGGGACAAATCCTAGTTGGCTCACATTAGTTATTTGTTGAGAGCATAAATAGAGAGATGTTGAGCTTTTCAGATGATGATCAGTAAGTGTGTGCTCGTAAATCAGCCCTTAAACCTGTCACACACTGCTGGAGACATGACAGTTTGGAAGTGTGCACACATTATTGGTAGTTGGAAAAAAAAAAGTGTCTTAACGACAACTTTATTTAATTCTTTATTCTTATTTTTTAACATAATGACTAAAATGTTTTAAATGTATGTCAACTTAAACTAGACTAAATCTATTAGGGATTAAAAATGACTGAAATGCAACTAAAAATAAAACATTTTCGTCTCAAGACTAAAATAGTTGTCACACGGGGTTTCTGCAGGTTCACCAGCTTAAATCTGAGGCCTTTAAAGACTTCTTATGACAGAAGACTATGCAACCTTGAATTATTTCATATCTTTTTTGTCTTTCAGCAGTATATAACAACAATTATAACTGATGTGGCTAATTAAACTAATGCAGCCTTGACCCAGACAAACAGAAAATACATAAATGGCGGATGCATTAAGCAAATAAATGTTTAGTATTTGCTCAGGTTTTCACTCGTCCATTATGACATGATGAGCTTCCAGTTGCTGCAGCAGTTAAATGTGTTTGACATAAACTCCATAAAAAAGGACTGAACAGCCTCCTGCAGGTCACACTGTTACAAGAATCACACCTTTAGTTTAGAGGTGTAAAACGTGTCCTGACAGATCACTGTCACACAGAAATATTGTACATCTAACATCAAGAGAAAATCTTTAAGACTTTTTTAAATTAAGTGTAAGATTTTTTAAAACCTTTTAAGACCTTTTTGTTTAGAGGAAACTGAATGCAAGACTTTTGGTCAAGTCTCCACTTCTGACTCAGTGTGTTAAATGTGCACATTTTTTGCACATTGCACATGTTCTTTATACTTAATTATATTCTTAATTTTAAAAACATATACATGTCTCACATTTTTATTGTACATTTCTATTTTATTTCTGACTCTTCTCTAGCTCTTGTTTTTATTTTTTTATTTTATTTTTATTTGCTCCTACTATGTTTACTGATGTGCACTGAAACACTGAATCAAATTGCTTTATATGTAGAAACACTTTGATTCTGTAGATCCTTCCACAGCCACCTCGTACCTGGAAGGCGAATTGTTCGTTGAAGACGGGGTTCAGCGTGCTTCTGAACACTTTGGTCTCGAAGGTTTTGGATTTGTTGGGGAGGATGTAGACTTTGACGTATGGGTCCGAGTTTCCTCCCAGGTCCATGGCCATCAGGCTGTTGGCTTGTTTGATCCCGACTGTGAGCTGTGAGGACAGACGGGACACAGACAGACAGGTACTGATCTTTAGTAACACTGGGAGGTGAAGGGGAACTGATGCTGGGGAGTTCTGTTGCAGCAGAATAAAGCCTTTAGTGTCTCCAGACGGAGCTGCGTTAACACCAGTCAGGAACCACCGTCTTAGAATGTTGTAAAATAAAAATCACTATGCGATAATAAGCAAATCTACACTAACAAACATCAAATCATACGTTGTTTTTACCAAGATGGGTGTTAAATTTGAGCAATACAATTATCTTTGTAATCACAATTATGTGATGATGTCACCACGCAATGACATCACAGTGTCATTTAGCAACTTTAAGCAACAAATGAACCCGTCTGTAGCAACTTCCCCTAGAAATGAGCTTGGCTCCACATTAGCATAACACGCTATGAATCGTTGCCCAAACTGTCCAAGAGAGTAGAGCTGCAGCGTGACTCAACTACCATATCTACACAATCAGGCCCCGTCGCTCCTTTGTAGCACAAGCCCTGACGAACATGCTAAATTAGCGTTCAGCTAGCTATAAAGTGTCTAAAGAGAGACGGTTACATCTTTTCACTTATAAGGTGAAACACACAGCCGCTCTGTAAACCTGGTTTAATCACCTCAGACTGAGCAGCGTTGTAGTCCAGAGAGTAGAGCATCTTCCCTCTCTGCTGTTTGGTCGAGCCGTAGTCCACATCGGTCACATCAGGCTGAACCTGTCGGAGCACAGGAAACACATCAGCACTCGTTTTTAATACAGGATAATAAATTACTATAGGGACAAAACAAAGGCGACTTAAAGAGAGACTTTGCAGCGGCCCTACAACTAGAGACGAGCGTGATAACTCGTCTAAACGATTAAACGTCCCCCCCATCGCTAGTCGGCACCAGAAATATTAGTCGCTTAAACCAATTAGTGTTTTATTCATGTACAAGGCTGCTTAACTGTCATGCAGCCGCCCGCCACTAGTGGGAGCTACAGAGCCGTCAGACAGCAGTCCCCCTCCCCGCGGTAATGCTCGAGTAGACTGGAGTTTAAAACAGCACGTGGGAAATTGGAGAGACGTCCTATCACAAAACCAGCGCGGTTTGGCAGCACTTTGATCGAGAATATGAAAACAAGGTAGCGTGTCGGCTGTGTCAGAAAAAAATGGCAGATAATCAGTGGCCTGGAGCAATGAGCAACCACAGCCAACTCAAGCATTTGGATGTTAACCTGCACGGAGCGACGGCTGCTGCTGCTAGTGGTACCGGGGACAATGCTAACCACTGACACACTGCACTAAAGTTTGACTGTTTTCTAGGTGTTTTTGTTTAGTCGACAGGGAAATTAGTCGCCAGCAACATCCCTACCTACAACCTAAAACCCCAGAGACCTGCAGGTTCATCTTTCAAACTGTTTTCATGTCATCATTTGTCACTGACTGGTTGTGATCGTAGACAGCTTCACTGCTGGGCTGTGCGTCTAAGAGAGAACCAGACTCTCCTCCAGAGGACGCTGTCACTGTCACTCACCAGAGCTGTGGTGGTTTTTCCGTTCACGCCGTTCAGACTGATGTTCTCCTTACTCTTCTTCTGCCGCTTCTTATTCTTATTCCTTTTGCGGCAGCAGTAGATGCAGGTACACAGACAGCAGAGCAGAATCAGCACAGCGCCGACCGCAAAGATGGCGTACACCGCCCAGCGAGGCACTGTGGGAGACGAGGAGACGTGTTAGTCATTGTGTCAGGGACGTACAAGAGGTGGAGGAAGGATTCAGATCCTTTACTGAAGTTAAAGCAGTAACACCACACTGTAAATATAAAAGTCCTGCACTGAGAGTTTTACTTGTACTGTATTATATTCAGACGGCTTCAGCCTCAGTTAAAGATCTGTCCTCCACCTCAGCTTCATCTTTTTGTTTTAGGGTCAATTTTGGGTTGAGGTGAAGCTGCAGTTCACTCACAGGGGATCTTATTCAGAATATTGTTAACGAAGCCTGCGACGGCGACGGCAGCTGGATTAGCGGTGGAGTTAGTGTGGGTGGAGGTGGGGAAGGTGGTGATGTTGGTGATGGGGTGAGAGGTCACCGGCAGGAGGGAGGTGAAGGGCGGAGTCTCTAAAGGCGTCACATGAGATACCGGAGGAGAGATTGGTGTAGGCTGGTGGATGGTCGGCATGATGAAGAGGAGGAGGAGGATGAAGAGAGGAGCTGTGGAGGAAACAGGAAAGAGTTTCAGTCTGCACAAATAAATACAGAGAAACTCACACATCAGTTTCAGCTTGATGTAAAACAGGTGACGATTTTTTGTAAGCCAATACTTTGATCACCACATTTATCTGTGACAGACATCAGAGAAGAACGAATAAGAAGGGGAAGAGGAAGAAAAAGAAGATGAAGAACAGGGGAGGGAGATGAAGTGGAAAAAGAAGAAGAAAGAAAAAGATGAGGAAAAAACACAGGAGGAGGAAGAGGAAAAGATGAAGAGGAAGAGAAGGAGACAGAAGAGAAGAAGGAATAGGAAACGGCAGAAGAAAAAGGACAAGAAGAAGAAGTAGAGGAAAAGGAGGAGGAAGAAGAGGAGGATTGTAAGTTGCGTTTCTTGAAGATGTTTCACCTCTTACCCCAGAGGCTTCTTCTGAACTGAAGTGGATGACTGAGGATCTTCAACAACAAGAAGAGGAGGAAGAAGAAGAGGAAGAAAAAGGACAAGAAGAATAAGTAGAGGAAAATGAAGATGAAGAAGAAGAGGATCAAGAAGAAGTATACCATATATGGTATCCCACAGTACCATTAAACCCATAAAACTCTCCACTGTCAGACTGAACAATCAAATCTCCTCAGCCGGAGTTTTCCTGAACGTTTCTGAACAACAGTGACGTCTGAAATCAAACATGAGAGCCGTCGAGCTCCGCTGACATGACAGAGTGAAACTCCACCATGAACAAACAGCAGCAGCACATTAACCCTCCGTCTGATTCACTGTCTGATAACAACAACAAAGACTCCACACTGTTATCAGCCCGAGGAATCCTTCTGATGGAGTCAGTGGACCTGAAGGAGGCAATTATACCTCCACTGCTGTAATGCTATCAGTAACCTTAAAACACTCCCTGTGAAGGAGTGTGGAGCGGACAGAAGGTCCTGAACACATCCTCAGTTTGTTTGGTTTTATTTAAAAATATCTATTGACCTCCATTTTCTAAAAGCAGTCCTCACACACACCAAACTGAACCAATGCACCAGACCCTGTTCTCACTTAAAGACGAGGACATCTAACTGGTCTACTGTCCTTGTCCCAGTATACAAGCACGGGAGGGGAATCCATTTATTGAGCCAAGTATGTGCGACTCCTCTACGATAGGTGGAGATATGCCCCCTTTCAGCTTGTTAGTATTGGACCTTTTTCCTGTTGACCTATTACGTCACAGACCAAACAATGGACAAACAAGTTAGCTACGGTTAGCTAGCAGCTAACTGCTACCATGGTGGACAACTTTACAGCTCTGTACATTTGGTCCGTCCAAAAAGTCACGGCTCTGGATGTAGATTTCTCCATGTTGTTACCGGCTTCTTCTTCTCTTACACATTTAATGCTATTGGACTTCCGGGTCAAAGCCCGGGGCGGAAACTGTGGAGCATGCTCAGAGCGCCTCAGCCAGTTTGGGTCTGAGTGACTGTATACATGCAGGAGGAATTCAACTCCCAATCACATTATCACATTATGGGTGTTAGTCCGACTGTGAGAAAGATTTAGTACGATTTCAGTCACACTAACATGTTTACCTGTATTTTAGAAGTCTGGTTTTAGTCAACACAATTAATCCATCGTCTCTAATGTCATATAAACGTACTGATGATCTGGACTGGTTTCAGATTTCTTCCAACGCTCGTCACTAAATTCAGTTCAGTCAGGAACACTTTAGTCAAAGAAAACTTTATTTCCATTTGCAGGATTATATTTGGCGGTATGACTCTGTACTGGGGCCTCTCTGCTTTTCCTAGGGCCTAAGCAGAATGCCTATTGCACGCGCCTTGAAACACATGTTATAGAAGCTGTTGTGCACAGATATACATACAGGTGGGCCTTGAGATTTTGGCTCGCCCTTTGGCTTTGATCCTGATATTTGGATCAAATGTATCCCAATCTAACCAGAAAGCAAACACATGATGAAGATTTGATCCACATCAAAACCAATGCTCTGTTACCTGATCAAATCCAATTTCAGAATCCTTTTTGCTTTCGAACAACCCATTTTCAGGATCTGATCCTATCTGATCAGATTACTTCTGAACAACTGGGCCCAGGAAACCGTTACACCTCCAGGAAGATCCTCCATGCCCCACGCCGCACCCAAAAAATAAAATAATATCAGAAAACAAATTAAATAAAGACTTCTTTGAAAAGAAACAGAAACAGATATATCCCTCCTGAGATCATTCACAGATACGATGACATGATGAGACTTTCTGAACCTGGCCTCTGCTTTCAGCCATTCATCACATCACATATATTAACTGCACGACGCACAACACCCTCTGAGCACCTCACAAATAAAACCTGAAACATTTTACTCACTAATGACGAGGTTTTACAGAAACGTCCACATCTCTACTCGCCGGCTGAAGTTGTTCCTGATCCATACGGCTCAAAGTAAAAAGGGAGTCATGTTGGAGAAGGAGTGTAGAGGAAGGAGGTGACGTACGAGAGAAAGAGTTTTCCTAAAAACAACAAAGTGTTTGATCAGAGAGAGGAAACGTCTCCTCCCTCCGTCTCCATCCACACTGTTTTCACTGTGAGCAGGAAAACACATCAACGGTCCGACTGAAGGAGTCCAAACATTTCTGTCTGCTAACACAGACAGAAGGGACAGAGGTGGAGGAAGTACTCTGATACCACAGTGTAAAATACTCTGTTACATGTCAGTCCTGCATTCATCTTACTTTAATACTCAAGTATTAGCATCAGACTTTAAGTAGCACTCTACCAAGTACGCTCCCTGGCATTTCAGCGTGTATTGAAACAAACATGTTGAGCATAAACGCCTCTGTGCACGCTCATAGCTCTGAACAAGGTATCAATGTCACACCTTGCTGCAGTGACGTTAAAGTGTACTTTCAATCTTCATTAGTTCACTGTGGGCCTCATAAGTGCTGTACCGTGAAAGGATTCACTTGTGACTCCGCACCAGTCATTTAGAACTGAAGAAGCTTCTCGGATGAGAGGCAAAACGTCTTCAAGAAACACAAGCAAGTCCAGTTGCCTACGATACAGCACTTAAGAATACCATGACCTGGATGACTGAGAATCTTCACCGACACACACTGTGGGCCTTTCCCTAACCGCCCCCTATGCCATTATAAACGTTTCCACTTTCACGTGGAGGCTCCACAACATTGTGTACCGTCCCAAACCAACTAGTGAGGAAGTGAGTTATAAAACCCTGCGACAGCGAGCCTGCACCGATGCTGACTTACTGACCATGTGCAACGACGTGTTGTGTTCGTCACAGAAGAAGCTCCGTACAAATAAAGTTCCACGCGACTAGCCCGCAGATTGTAAACTGTTCAAACTAAGACATATATTTAATATTGTCACACATACTTTAACATCTTAAATGCCACATTATATCTACAGTCTCTATAAAATGATAGTTGTCTTTATTTAACAGTAAAATGTGACAGGAACTGTTGCAAAAACTGAGCAGCTTATAAACGTCAGAGTGAAAAACAAGAAGATGAAAACAAGAAATGTCACCAGTCAATCTCAAGGATACGTTTTTTTTCTGTTTATGTATTATTTATTTATATTAATGGCAAAAGGACTATACGCCACCAAAGTTCCAGTGAACAGCAGCACGAATCAAATCAAAGTGATTCAAATCCATATAAAGAACATAAAATGGGAGAAATGTATTTTTCTCCATGGTTACCAAACATAATGACAGCTCCTTTTTCAGCTGCAGAGAGGGAAGTTTGTCCCAGAGCTTGGCGCTGTGTTTACACCCCACACTTTAATGTAAGAAGCTTCACTCAGCTGTGCAGGTGACTGCAGGCAGAGTGGGAGTGGGCGTGGGTTAGGGTTCGGTTTTGGAAAGGCTCGGTGACATCGCAGTTTGGTGCGATTACAGTTTAACCAGAGAGAGCAAAGACACACTGATTTTCAGGCTGCTGTTATGACTCTTGGTGTGACTGCACGCCTTTGTATGTTTTGTGACACTCTGTGTTATTTTGTCATAAATGTCGTCAGACAGTCTCTGTAGTAAAGAAAGACGGAGGTCAGTGTAAAAACTTGAGAACCATAAATACTCCAGTAAATGTGACGGAGTCGTCACTGCTGCTTCACCATGAACAGAAACTCTGACCTGAAGTTTGACTGCAGAAAATAAAGTGTGTCATCATCACACAGACAATAAATGTGGCTGAAAAACAAGTTTCCTTCACTGCGTGTCCACAAACAGCCAGAAGCTGTTTACACACACACACACACACACACACACACACACACACACACACACACGTCTTAACAAGTCTTAACCCTCAAACAGGCCTGTGAAGACGTACGGACTTTCCAAAATGTCCTCACTTTAAATGAAGGGAACCCTTAATAATCACAGTCTAACACAGGAAGTCAGTTAAACTTCAGGGAGATCAATGTGTCCATTTAGGAAGCACAAGTGATTGTGAATAAGTGACAACAGGTGCAATGGAGAGGCCAAATCAAGACAACCCCAAAAAGGGAATAGTTTTACATGTGGTGTCCACAGACAGTTGCTCTCTCCTTATCCTTCCTGACTGATTCTTCTCTAGTTTGGTCTTCTGCTAGTGTCCTTGGCACTGCTGGTAGCATGAGGCCGTACCTGCAGCCCAATCAGGTTACACAGGTAGTCCAGCTGCTCCAGGATGGCACAAGAAGGTTTGCTGTGTCTCCCAGCACAGTCTCAAGAGCATGGAGGAGACACCAGGAGACCGGCCGTCACACCAGGAGAGCTGGACAGGGCCGTAGAAGGGCATCAACCCAGCAGCAGGACCGCTATCTGCTCCTTTGTGTGAGGAGGAACAGGAGGAGCACTGCCAGAGCCCTACAACATGACCTCCAGCAGGCTACTGGTGTGCATGTTTCTGACCACACTGTCAGGAACAGACTCCATGAGGGTGGCATGAGGGCCCCCCCCATATTTGACCCTACTTGTAGGTGTGCCCCTGTATCAAAAGGACTGGCCCTAGCTTGGCCCCCCATTGAAACTGGCCTAGAACTGCCACTGTATATATGTATATATATATCTTTTACTTTTTGAAACTTGAAGCTCATTTTGATTTTGAATGCAGGACTTTCACTTGTAACAGAGTAGATTCTGTTGTATTACTGCTTTATTCACTGTAGTAGTACTAGCTACTTCTCAGCACTTCGTCCACTGCTGCTAATACTGAACACTGCGCAGGACATGGAAGGTTACAGAGTAAATGACAACGGGAAAAGTGTTTTCTGGAAAAAGCAAAAGAGCGCTAAGAGTAAAGAACAACAGAAAGAAAGACAGAAAATAAATGGAAGCAGAAAAACACATGGGAGAATTTGGAAGAAGAAATGGAAAGAAAAAAGAAAGATGGGAAGAAGATCAAATTTAGGAAAACAGGAAAAAAGAAGTAAACAGGAAAAAACAAAAACTCATAACATAAGAAGAGGAGGATGATGAAGGGAGGAATGAAGGAAGAAGAGATGAAAAATAAAGCAGCTTAGACGGACGGACAGACGAGTGAAGTTAAACAGTGAAACTTGTGGTTGTGGTTTTTGGGATTTAACCACAAAGCAAACAAGCAGCTGCAGCTCACACACTCAGACCCAGTGTCCTCGTCTGCAGACACAAACTCTTACACACTGAAACAGGACATGACACAAGAGAATAAAACTGTTCCAATGTTCCACTGACAGAAACACAGCCAGATGATACAGACAGAGCAGAGGAGCCGGCAGTGAAACACTGACCTGAGTGTAACGATGAGACTTTGTGTCCAGATGTTTGATTTCCTCTTATTTTAATCTCATTTCTTCTCCTTTTGTTCAGTCGGCTGTTTAATCTGTATTTTTATTTTCTGTCCTGCTGAACTTCAGTCGGCCATCTTCAGCTCTGACAGTGTGTCGACTTCAACCTGCAGCAGCCACCACACCTGCTGAACACACACACACACACACACACACACACACAGTAGTTCAAACAGAGGTGGAGTCAAGGCTGCTAAAATACCAGTTATTCAAATATGTGTCATCTAAGAGCAACTACTTACTGAAACAAGGAGCAGGTCTGTTTGCTGTTTGCGTTTGAAGGAAATAAAGTGCCTCTTTAAAGGAACAGTTCACCTCCCAGAAAATCATTTGTATAACAGTTACTCACCTGTGTGACGCTGTGTTTGTGAGGACAGCTTTGTTTTCCTCGCCTCCCTCCACGGTGAATGAGGAATCATAAAAAAAGAACAACAGTCTTGATGAGTTGAAGTCACTGGGCTCCACGTTTAAACTGTTTCAAACTCTCAAACAACTTGTGCAGTATAATCCAATTATTCAGTCGTATGCTCAGTGTTGGGCTCATGACTCTTAAAATGTAATATATTACACATTACCCTTTTCAAAAGTAATAATATTACTTTACTTATTACTCCCTGCCAACACTAATTTGTTACACTACTTACTATATTACTTTTCTGTTACACACTCGCCCCAAAATTCAGGTGTGTGCCTCTGTGTGTGAATGTCAGGGTGATTAGCGTTAAGTGTAGCTAAGGCTGGATAGCTTCTATTTACCTGAGGGTCTTCAGGTGCCTGTGAGCGGTATTTTTCGAAGCCTCTGCCTAAAAGATGGAGAGTCACTCATGGAGCAACATTTCATCCGCCACATATCCAACCACAAGCTCCATCACTTCTCTGTAGCTGCAGCTGTCCACGAGTAAAATCCAGTTTTGGTTTTTTAAGCCAGTGTAGAGCTACAGCCGACCTCTGCAGCTGCGGCGGGCTCACCTTTGGTGGGTCGATTTCACCAAGGAGTGGTTTTGGTGCAAAACAAACACTTGCAATCAATTCAGAATCCTGAAAACCCCGGTGTGACCCCTCACTAGCTACTGAAGGCCGAGGCAGACATTTTCAATTGTTCACCGGTAAGGGTCCGGGTGCCCCAAAGTTTTCCCATGGGAGCTGAATTTAAATCTTTTTATATGTACTGTCAGACACCTTTACCAACACACTGGTGAAGACATTTGTTTGGTGTTTGTTCCCAGATTGGCTGAATATCTGATAATATTCCCTGAACATGGAGCTTTATGTTGTTATGAAGCTCAGCGTAAGTTCAATCAGGAAGAGCTTTCTCGTGCTCACCCTTTCACATTCTCTCCATCCCACTCTCACTATTCCCTCCAATCAGCTGACTATGGGTGTTTACTCCTCTAGTTATCCAATCACACTTTGCCACGATCTTTCAGCCAATCAGGATGCCACTGCAAATTTTTAAATCTGCTCTCTCTCTTCAGCTGCTGTCAGCGTCATGTTAGGCAGAATCTTCACACCCTCCTCCACCCCGCTCACCTCCAGCCATTGTATCCAGAGTCCAGGACAAGCTCTCAAAGACTCATTCCTCTACTCATCCAGATCACTGGCACTTCTCCATCTTCCTCTCATCTCATCTTCACCACCTCTACCACCACCAGCGTCGAGACCCCGGGGGTGTTCCCTATTCGACTACAGATTCATCACCCTCCTTAAATCAAACCATCTCTACAGGGTCTAATCACCAAAGACTTTCCACATCCTTACTCATTCATTCACATGTTAATAAATATTCTTTTACCGTGAAAACTAGCCGAGGTGTTTCAGACTGCAGGTTTGAAGACGTGTTTTTCACAGTGGAAACAGTTTCAGTGCGACCAGCTGCAGCAGCAGTGTTCTTGTCATCTGGCCTCCCAACAGAATCAAAGTAACCGAAATATTTCCAGCCGTTATGGTAAGCCTTCCCATCTTCCAAACTAGCTTGCTGCTTTGTGACGAGCCTGTGCAGTGCAACGATTAGACAGTGCGACTGTTGTATTTCCAGTCAGTAGTCACGTGATAACAAAAGTAATATAACGAGTTGTTTGGTTTTGGAGTAACTGTGATATTATTACTGAAATATCATTAGTAATTAGTTACACCAGTGGTTCCCAGCTGGTGGTCACGGGTCCATTCTGAATGCACCACAAGTGACTTGTAAAAAAACTACTTTATTTTGAAGTACAGGGAATTTCAATATAAGATACTGCATAGATATTATCATACAGCGTTACCACTCTACAGAATGCAGCTGTTAAACTAGAAAAGCACTCAGAGTGCAGACCTCCACCAAGTAGGTGATATCCCCCCCCTCTGCATCAGATTTTGCAGCCTGCATCACAGTTACGTTATTTGCATCACTATCATTATGAGGTTATATATGCCTTCACCATGGAGACACTGTGGTGTATTTATTTCATTTTTATTTCATACCAACACAGAATATAATGTTTTTTTACATTTTTCACTTTCTTTTTTTCCAACACACAACATTAATTTCAACTTTAGAATTATAGCTGCTGCGCAGCGATGGGTCGGGTCTGGGCATTTTTAGGCAATTCTGAGCAACCTCTGGAACCTAAGACGGTCATCTACCGCTCTGAGCTAATTGGCAAGTAGCAACTCAACAGTGGCTTCACAAACTGAGTAAGCCATTCACTGTTGTGTAGGAAAGCAGCCATCCGTGCATGGAAAGGCAGATTTGAAACCACTGTAAAAAA
>NC_065525.1:45053453-45071654 GCF_006386435.1 Epinephelus moara | reverse complement strand
CTGTGTATAGGAGTGTAGTTTGGTCAGACTGTGTATAGGAGTGTAGTTTGGTCAGTCTCTGTGTATAGGAGTGTAGTTTGGTCAGACCTCTCTGGATTAGAGTATCAGACATTTTAAGTTGTTGGTTTGGTTCAGAAATCCTTTTCATTCTTATCCAAGTGTGTGTTGTCTGTTATTATTGTGGGTCTAATAACTGTCTGTGGAGTTATTCTACGACACTGAAGACAACAAAGGCCCTGGAACTGAAAGAATGGGTTCATGCAATGGTGGAAATAGCGTCTTCTGAATGTATGCTCATTAGAATAAAAGGCGATCAGGAGAAAGGAGGATCTCCTCTGGACCGGTGATGGACTCATATCAAACTGGAATTTAAGCCTATATAATCATGAACCTGCTCTGTGAGCCTGTAGTGTGATGTATGAGGACATGTGTGTGAAATGTTATATGCACTGGAGTCCACCTCCATGTTATAAAAATATGTGCCTTGTATTCCAGTATGCCCAGAGAATAATATATGTGTGCCATTAACCCAGCCTTTAAAACCAATTAAAACTTGAATTTAAAAAAAAAAAGGTACACCAAACCCAAAGTGTGATGACCTCACTCGAAGACGCAGGGTCTCATGATGTTAATGTGTCCAGTACAAACCCAGTGACACTCCCATCAGCCTCGGCTGGACTCTGTTTACTGACTGCTTCTGTTTTTACTGGACATTTGTACAGAACATTTTGATGCCAGTACCTCTGCAGGTTTAACTTCTTAATGGATAACTTTAACTTGAGCTAAAGTTCTCAGTACAAGATGTCAGTGACACGCTGCCGTCTTATTCAACTGATACTGCTTTTATTGGTTTAAATGGTGAGATAAGCAAGAGCAGGCCACAGCCAATCACAGTGAAGCAACCAGAGCAGGAAACCGTATCCAAGCAACGACCAACAGCTTCAGTTCTATGGGTCTTTAAAGGGTAAATCAACACAATGTTCGAGCGTGTTGAACGCCTGGTTCTGCACCGAGCAGGAGCCCAATTCTAAGTTTAAATGTACATTAACTAAAGTTATTCTTAGTGTCACTAAAACACAGTGTGAATCCTTCAGGTCCAACGAGTTAGGTGCACTTCCTTCCTCATGAAACACAGATTTTAAGTATCTTAAACTCTGCATTGTTTACAGTCATGTCAACCAGCTTGCAGTCTCTTTCTTCGCTGTATCTCTTGGCATGTTATGGCCACCTGTAAAGGACTCACACAAACCACTCATCAAAACACCAGGGTGCTACTGGAGATCTAAAACTCCACAGTGGAGCTTTAAAACGTCGACAGGAAATGCTGCGTTTCATAAATCAGTCAGAGGAAATGATTCCCACATCAAGGAAATTAAAATTAATGTTCTCTGCTGCGACACTCTCGCTATAGAGGAGTTTACACTTTGATTTTTTTAATCTTTATGTTTTGAATCAAAGCTTAATGTGCATTTACTAACTTCTTCAGAGTCGTCGACCACATCTCAGCACAAGGACTTTGCTCAGTTGTCATGACTTAAGTGTCGTTGATGAAGACTGAAGCGTGTTTGAAGGCTCTGGGAAACAAGCGAGTAAGTGCACCTTAAAAAAAGTTTCAATTTTGAACGGTTTAGTCTTCAACTTTTCACGCTGTCATTTCTCACCTTAATGGGACTGATCTTGTTGAGAAATACAGGTTTGAGGGAACAAATGATGTAATCTAAAAAAGGCTTGTCTTGAAAATGTCTCCGATGCTTCTGATTTTCACGCTGAATATTTTGATAATCCAGGGTTGAAACGCCTGCTGTGACTCCGCTGACTGAAGCTCAACGTACTTTAATGTTTCGACCCACAAGGAGCAACTTTAAGAGTGAATAAAAGCCGCTTCAGTTTCCTGCTCTGGTTACACATCATATTTGTGGTTTTAAATTCTGTAAAAAACAGAGAAACAAAAACACTCCCTCCTCCCTCCAACAAGAGAAAGCACAGCCCCCCAGCCAAAATAATATTTATATCTCTATGTGCTGAAAATGAGTGAATAATATTCTCCTCTGGGATCTTCTCAACTATGTGTTTGGGAAACAAAAGACTGATGTGCAGTCAGCGTTTATTTACCGCCCAGACCCCGTTTTTATGGTTTTATTGAGAACATTTAAATAACATTAGAACTAAATGTGGTAGAGTTTGGATGTACACGGAGGATCCTGCAGGGGTGGATGAAGGTTTCGACGCAGAGACACACACAGCTTCCTGTTTGTCCTCGTTATGTACACTGAAGGTGCGACAGCGGCCGGTGGATCAGAAGTTGATGGCTTTGCCGAAGGAGGCGGCCAGGTTTGCTTCTCTGAAGGCCTCCGACACCGTCTGCAGGAGGAGGAGGATGAAGGGAGGGATGAAAGGGAGAAAGAGACAAGAGTGGAAAAAGGATGAAGTGAGAAGAGAGTTTGAGCCCCTTTTCTATGAAGTGCATTTAGCCTGAGCCAGTTTAAAGTACGAAGGATTTCTTTTTATTGATGTTTCACTGTGTGTGTGTGTATGTGTGTGTGTTGCAGCAGGACGTACAGGATGAGCGTGGCAGACTCTGGCGACGTCCTCACAGGAAGCACCGTACTCCATGGCCAAAGCTGCTTCGTTGATCATCTCTCCAGCGCCCTGCAGGTGATTTCAACACATCCATCAAATCTGACATTTATTGAGAACACTGTACTTTTAGGCGACGGGCAGCGTGTCTCCAGATTCTCTGGATAGTTTTGGCATCACACCAACACAACACAGGTGTTTTTTCTTTGACTGACTGGATCTCTTCATGGTTTCACTTTGATTGCAGCTGCAACATCACTTTTATCATCCATTACTACATCCAGTGTACAGCACATTCTTCACAGACCTTTAGGGTGTTTTCACACTAACAGACTCAGAGCGGTGACTCAGCACTTTTAGCGCAAATGTGAACACTCAAAGGGAACTCAGACCCCTCTGAAACAAAACGAACTCAGACCACCTCTGGATGTGACCCGAGATGCTGAGTCACTGCTCTGAGTCCACACAGAGGGCTGAAAAGGACCAAGTGTGAAAACACCCTAACTTTCATTCACAGCTTGTCATGTCATGTCGTGTGTGTCTCTTACAGATCCGAGGATGTGAGCTCCCATCATCCTGTCTGTCTCCTTGTGGCTGAGGATCTTCACCATGCCGTCAGTGTCAGCGTTAGTCTTGGCTCGGCTGTTGGCTGCGAAGGGGAACTTTCCGACTTTGTACGGGACGCCCTGAGGAGGAGAGAGGAGGAGTCAGACTGTAAAACCACCGCTCGACCAAAAACCACACAGAGACTAGATATCACTGAGATATCAGTTTTCCTAACAGCTTCAAACATCGTCAAATCACGCCTCTTTGAATTCCATCATCAGTTTAACAGGCCGAGCTGGGTGGTGGTGACGTCTCGCCGTTTGTAGCTGACCCCTGACGACCCCCCTTCTCCCCCTCAAACAGGCACCACCTCTGGACTCTCACCTCCTCTTTGAGCTGCTCCTCTGTCTTGCCCACCCAGGCCACCTCGGGGTGTGTGTAGATGACGGAGGGAACACAGTTGTAGTCGATGTGCACGGCGCCGCCGGCCATGCCCTCCACGCAGATGATGCCCTCATCCTCCGCCTTGTGGGCCAACATCGGCCCGGCAACCACATCACCGATCGCATAGATACTGAGGGAGGAGAAAAAGTGAAGGAGAGGGCGCTCAGAGTTTGTTTGTTGTTGTTGTTTGCTTCAGCAGCCTTTATTACTGAACCACACAAGAATGAATGTTGAGACAAATGTTTATAAAATCTTTATCATTTCTATTCATAAGTGTTACCATTCACGTGCAGAAGAACAGGTTTTTATTGCAAGCATGTGACTTAGATTAAAATTAAAAATGATATTAATTAAACCGGTTTCTTCTTCTGCAGGTTGATGTTAGATTCCAGGACTTTTCAGTAACTTTCCATAACTTTCCTGACCTTTCAAGAGACGTTAACTAAACTTCGTTTGTAAAATGAATCTGAAAATTTAAGCAAAGAAACTAAACCAAAAGTTTTATTTATTATAATCACTTATTGCCGATTAATGTGATGATGTCTCACTACAAATATCACTGTCAGCATATTTTATGCATTTCTCACGTTTTTTCAAATTTTTACTGTTTTTTTTTTTTTAATTTTTATTTATTATTTTCTATTTTACATTATATATAAAAGTTTTGAATGCCACGTTTTTACATCTAAATTTATTTTTTCGCTAACTCAGACAGTATTTGTCGTTATTGATTCCGCTTTAATCCAGTGAAATCTACTTTTTACTTTAACGACACATTTATTTTTCACCTGCACACATTTTGGTCTAAATTCTTCTCTAATAACCAAATTTAAAGGATTCTAATTGAAAATAAAAAGAATTATAATAAATGAAAATTAAATGAAATTAATTAACTCTCAAAAATGGTAATCGGCCTGTGAGATTCAGCTGCAGCTGGACTCTGGTGATGTTTAACCCTCTCATCTGTAAAAGGAGCAGGATGCACTTTTCTTGTGTCTCTTACAGATGTCAGCCTGAGCTGGCTGGTACCTGGGTACTTTGGTCTGGAAGCGGCTGTTGATGGGGATGCGGCCCCTGTTGTCCAGCTCGATGCCCACAGAGTCCAGACCCAGGTCCTGGGTGAAAGGTCGTCTGCCGATACAGACGAGCAGCACGTCGCACGTCAGAGTTTCATTCTTCCCTCCGGCCGCCGCCTCCACTCTGAAACACAAACACACGCATGGTTACAAACAGCTGCTTTACATTTCACACCCTCATCCAAACAGGAAGTGAGGTTTCAGGGGTGTTTTACTCACGCCACGTCAATCTTGCCGTCAGGCCTCCTGGTGGCTCCCATAACTTTGGTGCTGAGCTTGAACTTGAGGCCCTGCTTCTGCAGGATGCGCTGGAAGTTCTTGGAAATCTCCATGTCGATGCCCATGCCGCCCACGTGGCCCAGGAACTCCACCGCCGTGACTTTAGAGCCCAGACGCTGCCACACTGACCCCTGCAGGACGGGAGCATAAAGACAATTTGAATTTGTCACTGTAACTGTGGTTCTATGAAAACTGGGCTACTCATATGACAAGAAGCAAACAGACGAGATGCTGACCAGCTCCACTCCAATGACTCCGGCTCCGATCACAATCAACTCCTCTGGAACTTTCTTCAGGGACAGAGCTCCTGTCGACGACACCACGGTCTCCTCATCAATCTAAGAAACAAGAAAAATATATATTAAACATGTTTAAACACAGTTACAGCTACATGCCCATTAGCCCACAGCGTCATTAACAGGCGGCTCGCTCAGTGTGTGACGTGCACTTGGAGATAAAATATAGGCCTATATTAATGAAGGTTCATTAGTACGGTTTGTATTTCTCTGTAATGTAGCACAGTGTTAACAATGTTACTGATACTATTCTTTCTCACACCTTCAACTCAAACCACCAAAATATATCATTTAATCATTACATTCATATCAGAAACATGCAGGAGACTAGTCCACTGATGGACCCTGATGAGGACCGCCGGTCCACTGATGGACCCTGATGAGGACCGTCGGTCCACCGATGGACCCTGATGAGGACTGCTGGTCCACCGATGGACCCTGATGAGGACTGTTGGTCCACTGATGGACCCTGATGAGGACTGTTGGTCCACTGATGGCCCCTGATGAGGACTGTTGGTCCACTGATGGACGGTCCACTGATGGCCCCTGATGAGGACTGTTGGTCCACTGATGGACGTAAATGACGACTACTGGTCGACGAGGAAAACTCTTAGTCGGGGGCAGCCCTCGTTAAAACTTTTATATTTTTACTAATTCCACTTCAGATCATTATTATAATGAATTAATGCCGATTAATGTGATGATGTCACACTGTCATTACCTGCGGAGCTGTAAGGATTCAAACACAGCCGTACCTGGATCCCGGGGAAGGGTGTGACCTCAGAGCCCGTGGCGAGGAGGATGTTCTTGGTATTGATGACCTGTTCGCTGCCGTCTGCTGATACGGCCGTCACCTGGTTCTTACCAGTCACCCTCCCAAAACCGTTGACATGGGTCACCTGAGGGGAGTGATGTTCAGATTCTTAATAAGAGTGAACACCCATTAAATTAAAAACAGAGAGGAGGAAAAAAAAGAAGCCTGACTTTGTTCTGTTTGAATAAATGTGCGATTCCTCCGGTCAGCGCTTTCACCGCTCCGCTCTTCTGAGCCATCATCTTCTCCAGGTTCAACGAGATGCCTGAAACTGAGAGAGACAGACTTGAATCAGCATTTTCATCCAGAGCAGGGTTTAAATATTCCTAAACAGAGAAGCAGTGTTGAGTTTTTATGCACTGTAAATCTGGAACAAACAATCAGTCAACTGCAGGTCTGCTTTTAAATCAAGGCTGAAGACTTTTCTGTTTGCCACTGCCTTTTTAAAATCAAATATTTATCAATGTCTTTTACAGCCCTTCCATTTTAGCTTGTTTACTCTTCTCTTGGCTCATTAATAACTGTTTTAACTGTACTTAAATGTCCTCTATGATGTGTTTCTTTTGCACTCTGTCTGTAAAGTGCTTTAAACTAAATCATAATGTTTATTTATGGTAACTTCCTGGTAGAAACTCCTCATATCACGGACATAAAATCAAACGGTGCTGAGCAAACGCTTCCTCCATTAGTTCGTTTTTAGCCACAAAAAAAAAAAAAAAAGTTGCACTTAACAAGTTAATATCAATTTAACCCTTTGAAACCTGCAGCAACATGACTTCTCTTGTGCTGCTTTCAGACGCCTTTCACAAGTATTTCAACCTTTGAGCATATTTTTGCAATTTGTTTCAAAAACATGGGGAAAAGGGCACTAAGCAACTTGGTCAGAAATGTCCCACAAATTGCAAAACAAATAATAGATTTAGAAAATAATTTTTTTAAAAACCTAGGGAATAAAGAAAAAGTCTTCCAGCCTCAGCACCTCTGGTGGACAACCTGTTCACAGTACGACCTAGGATACAGCATAATTGTACTTATTTTTCTTTAGCTGGCAGTGTGGCAGTATTATTATTGTTATTATTATATTGTTGTTGTTTTTTTTAAATTAATTTGTTTTTGTTCTCATCTCCTTTTATTTGTTTTGCTTTCTGCCCTGTATTTGTGAATGTTAAAAACTCAAGAGTGGGTTTCTTACTTTCGATGCCTCTACTTTCAAAGTCCTTGCCGTGAGCCAGGTGGTACAGGTAGGAGTTGTTCAGCAGAGCCTGCAGTCACAAAATATCACAAAAGTGTTTTATGGTTTTATGCATCTACGTTCAAGTAAATATTCAATTTAAAGAAAATACTATTAGTTTAAACCTGTTCATTGTTTTGTTTTTTTAGCTCATCACACCTGAGTTACAGACCGACTCCTCTCTAACTGACAGATACAACTCTACAGCTTTGTGAAATAATTTCTAAATCTGCTTTGCAGGATATTTTGCTGTTAAACTACAGGATGAAGCACGAAGACAAGCACTCCTTAAACTGTAGATGACACATTTTGATCAGGAAGAAAACCAGTTCATTACCTTGGAGGGGATGCAGCCGACATTCAGACACGTCCCGCCCAGCGTGAGATTTTTCTCCACACACACTGTCTGCAGAGGAGAAAGGTACAGCAGAGATCACCACACTCATGTCAACAGAGAGACCTGTCTTATTAACCATTAAAATAAACTGGAAATTAGATATTTTTCTATCAAAAGGACAGAGACAAAAAAAATATGGGTAGGCGAAAAGTCCAGGAAGAAATAAACACCAGACGTTGATCTGCCACATTATAGAGATGAAAAACACGTTTTTAAATAAAGAAAGAGTCGACTACAGATTGAAACTTGATTGAAATTTTGAAAAGATCAAACTTCTGCTGAAATTGTTTTTAATTCTTACAAAATCCTGAGAATGATTATCCTCGTATTACATATCCTCCTCACACTGCAACATTTATTTAACAATTTACAGCATATACTAGGGCTGCCACCTGATGGTTGAACCAAATGTTAGTCGACCAGAAAGGTCATTAGTCGGCAAGATTTCATTGGTCGCTTAGTGACAGAAAAAAAAAGTCAAACTCTGTTAGGAGCCTTGTCAAAATAGATCTAAACCTATATGACTGGAGCATGTGTGACTTTAATGTGAAAGGACAGACACAGGAAGTGTCCACGCTCAGCAGTCAGACAGGAGTCAGGTTAATCTCCAGGGCTGGTACCTGCGGTTATTCCACAGGCTAGTTAATAACATGTCGGGCAGGAAATCCAAAGTGTGGGATCATTTTGAGAAGGTGAAGGACGAACCCAAGGTGATATGTAAACTCATCTTCATTGGTCGACTACAAACATGACGTATCATGTGAAACATGGAAGTAGCTACATGCCCATTAGCCCACAGCGTCATTAACAGGCGGCTCGCTCAGTGTGTGACGTGCACTTGGAGATAAAATATAGGCCTATATTAATGAAGGTTCATTTGCCTTTTCTGTGCCAGCTTTCGAAAGCGCAGCGGCGGGTTGCGTCTGAGGTTGCTAAGCAACCTTAACAAGCATCATATAGCCTATTTACGTGAAACCCTGAGAGCAGAGCTGATCTTCTTCCAGGAGCTGTTTATAAGTGTGTAGGCCTATCACCGGGGGACAGATGTAAAGCTCTGGGTAGCCCTGCACTAACAGGATCAACTTTTCTGTGTTTATCAGACTGAATATTTACACAAGAAAAGAAAGATATCTGTCGGCTGTGATTGGTTTGTAACCTGACTCCTGTCTGACTGCTGAGCGTGGACACTTCCTGTGTCTGTCCTTTCAAATTAAATTCCCACATGGTCCAGTCATATAGGTTTGGATTTATTTTGGCAAGGTGCAGCTCCTGATAGAGTTTCACATTTGGTCAACGAGATTCAATATGCCCTGAAGGCAGCTTACCTTGAAGCCAAGCTGTGCGGCTTTGATGGCAGCGACGTAGCCGCCTGGACCGGAGCCCACCACTGTGACATCTGCATCGACTACAGAGAGGCAAAACAGAAACTTCTATTACAAATTCAGCTCAGTTCAGCAGCTCAGAGCACAGAGATAAGCCACTGGAAAGATTTTACCCCATAGACTCCAGTGCATTAAAGTGATTATATACTTTTTTATACGCTAAAATTAGTGTTTTTCATTTTCTGATGAAATGCAGAGCATCTGTACCTGACTCGTACAACAGGTCTGAACCAGTCAGGAATTTTGCTTGTATTCAAAAATGACAAAATAATTTGTGAATGTCACAACCACTTCAACAAGCAGTTCTTGCACGAGGTCCAATGTCTGTTAAATGTGGAAACAACCACCGTACATCAGGCTAAAGTTCATAAGAGAACACACCATTAATGAAACACATGATAAGATTTACAGGTTATCTTACTTGCTGCTTTGTCAGCGTAGGTTCTGACGGACACAGCTGTGGCGCCGTGCAGTTTGCAGGGAAGGTGGTGGCTCCGCTGTGAAGCAAGCCAGAAGTAAGTCAGAAAAAACACGAAGCAGACAAAACAATCAAACACAAGGTCACGATACAAAACTAAACACTACAGCAAAAGGGGTGGGACAAAATTATGCAGCATGTGAGTAATGTGATTTCCCCAAATACAGTGCAACCGTTTGTCTTTTCTAAATAACTGATTGTTTATCTATCAGTGGCTTTCTCTAACTATTCACAACATTTTAAGAGTAATGATTTCAGAGACTGAAAGCAGAAAAGTCAAAGTGATCAAACCAGTTCCACTTCTAACAAAAATATATTTTTGTTGTTGGAATCCAATTCCACAATCCACAAGTATACATTTACAGTATTTTCCGGGGGAACTCTCAGACTCAACAATAGCCTGCTTGTTTTCTGTTTTGTGTATTTCCTTCACTATAATTTCCTTGTTCAGCTGCTCACGTGTGAAAACAGTGAGGACAGATTTTGGAAGTCTGCAATAACACTGTCTCTCCCTCTCCTCTCTCGCCGTGCGCACACGGGAGTCGGTGTCATCATGTGATTTTGTCATAAACCTTTGGTGATGTAAACCTACGTGAAGAAACTCCATATATGTGACTGTGTGATAGTTGTGGTATCATAACAGCCTGTCACAGGTTACAGCCTGATGATTAGGTTCTCTTGTATTTGGGAGCTGTTTAAATGTGTAATTAGTGGTAGAGTTTATTTAGTTGAACTTTTAATATTGAATCTGAATCTCACTCTGAGTTACTGTTGTTGTTCACAAACTAATGACATGAGATCATTTTAGTTTTTACTGAATATTTGAAGGTTAACTGTAAACTATATCACTTGTTGTGTTGCACTTCTATGTTCTTAAATTAACACTATTTTATCTTTCCTAATTTGTCATATCATCAAGAATATCATTATCGCAAAAATACCCTGACATATCATTATTTTATTTTAAGGCAATATCGCCCACCTCTAATATGCATCATCAATCTGAATCTGGAATATCATTCTGCAGTAAATATGCAAAGTTTGCCTCTAATATGCATTAACTAACTATATTACAAGTACATCAAAACTGTTAGTACAGTATTCGGTTACTTTCCACCACTGGTCAGATTTAAAGGCTGAAAGACAATAAATGAAACAAATATTCTCACGTTGCTTTCTTGAGTTCATTAAGTACAGAATACATTTCTTTGGCGGGATTGCCAAAGCAACTACAGAATGTCTGGAGTTCAGTGTTTTGCTCAAAGGCACTCAGCAGCAGAGATGCTAAACACTGATGTGTCATCAATCAGTGCCTCGTATCGAACCAGCAACACTTCAGTCTTTCCAGCTAAGCAGGCTGCTAATGTGCTAGCAAGCTGGCTAACAAACATGTTTATATATTTAATTCAACTTCTCAGTTAGATGAATAAACAGGGAATGATAAGTTATTTAGTTCGTGACGCTGTGAGAGGGCACAGCCTTAAACTGCTGAGCCTCTGACACATGCTGAAGTTAGATAACCACTGCTAATTCCCTTAGCATGCTAACACAGCTTGTAGGAAGAGAAACGTCAATAAACTAGTTACATATACTGCGTTTAGCATTAGCACAAACCTTTAACCTTAGCGTACATATATCACATAAAGCTATCTAGTTTTTTCTTCATTTGAAAACGACATAGTGAACACTAAATATTTCCATGACTTGTTTTCCTGGAAACCACTGGTGAAACATTCAACAACAAAGTCGTAATTTTGCTTCAATGTTAACACTTTTGTAATTTTGTTTGTGCCGAATAAAAAAGTGAAGGTTATAAAATAAGACGATGTATAAACTACATATCTAGCGACATATTTCATCGCCAATATCCATAACAACTCTGAACTACATGTTTTTCCAGAGGGGTCTGGCGCTACTATTACACCGGACCGGGGCTGTTAGCTGCCCCGCTAGCCAGGCCCGGGCCGCGGGTCTGAAAACACCGGTATTCCCGGGACCGACAGCCGGCGGGACAAGTTAGAGGCGGATCCGGACAACACATGCTCGTTAATAGATTAATAATATCCGTCCTTACCGTGGCCAAGGAGCGGTATAACTGAGTCCAGCTCTGCATTTTGTCTGTGTCCCCTCACCGGATCTGTAACCTACAGCAGGCCGACCAGCCAAGGACTCCTCTCATTGCGCACGCGCAGTACCGATCCATAAAAACAGGCCTAGAAGTCGCCTCAATATGACGTCACAACATAATTTAACACGATAACTTATCCCCAAGAGACCTCCTGAGCTTTTTTTTTTAGTGTGCATTTTTAATTTCTCTTTGCCATTAGGGATTAACAGGCCTGACTGATATAATAATAAAGCATAGTCTTTGAACAGTCAGAAGTTTTTTTGAAAATAATGATGTCCCTGTATGGTGATAATGGGTTTATTAAGTCAACACTGTTTATTTCAGTGCCTGAACATGACTGTGCAAAAACAAAATTGCAAACAATGCAACATTTATTGAATGTTTTGTAACTTCCTCACTCCTGAGAAGTGGAACAACACATTATTTATGGAAGGTTTTGATTTTTAGTTTCATTTAGGCTGGGAAACTACATTTTAAAAGACCGAAGTCCTAACTATTAAAGGAGCTATATGTAAGAAATCTAAAGCAAATAATTGTAAAATCCTCCTAATATGTCACAGAGACTAAGGAATAATGTTCATATAACATAATGATCTCACCGACAACAATAGTACAGCCAGAAAATTCGCATTTTAAAAAATTGTTTACAGTCCGCAAATCATGTTTATGTTTTGAAATTCTGTTTTGGCCTGTTGCGCCACCCACCGCCGTCTACCAGTCACGCAGTCAGTAGAGTCTCAGGATCCGGGTTGCCGGTTATGACTGAGCTACAATGGCTGATGGTGCGACTAAACCCAAACGACCTCGTTATGATTCCCAAAAACGCCAAGACAAAACTCGAGGCAAAGCGAGGGTCTATAAAGGAGATGCTTTTGAACGGTGGAGACGGTTGAAAGCGGAGAAGAATTTGAAATCGGATGTCGAAGTGGCTACTCTTCTCCTCGACAGGTAAGCTTTAGCCAAAGTTGGCTAACTAGCATCATAGCTAGACGGGGATGGACATTTCGAATACTTTCAACTGTTATTCATTTTCGATCATACATTGTAGCCCATGTGCAGGTGGATCATCGACCCGAAGGTCAAGGACGCGGCGATGCAGCCCTGCCACGGCAACCGCCTGTGGGCAAACAACTCTCCAGCATGCCGCTGTCCAGCCGCTGCCGGCGTGTTTGCTTTGGTAACAGTGCAAACATTAGCACGATAATACGAAACTTTACATTTGACACTTGGCCAAATTTGAGTCCTCATTAGGTCTTCGCATATATATTGTTATAAAGCTATATAACGTTACAGAGGTGAAGCAAAAATGAAGCATAGTTAGGTCAAATATCCTGCATATTTCCTCTGATATGTCCATCCCTAGTCAACAGCTAACATCAATTATAATACATCTTGACCTTTACTGATACAACAGGAAATGCGTGTACCCTCTGAGAGCCACTCATGAATGATAAAAACGCTCATCTCTTTAGCTATGTGGGTCCGAGCACCTCCACCCCCAGTAAGAGGCAGAGACCGGGGAAAAAGCACTTGATAGCTCCATCAGGCGGACACAACTCGCAGCAATATTTTGAATTTGAGTGCAGTAACTGTTTTGGCCACATTCTTACATACGGCGCCTTTACATCTTGCAATGAGCCAACCTCCCAGTGATGTAATTTTTCTTAAATAGCACAATGGATGTCAGAGTTGTAGCAAGTAGCCATTATATTTTTCACAGTTGCTCAGAGTTTTCTTATTGCTGATCAAAATACTCAAAACATAACAAAACATAAACAAAACATAATTCTTATTTGGTTTTGATTTAGATGGACAACGGAGTTTACCTGTTATGGCTGAGACACACCCGATAGCAATATTATTTAATCAATGTATCACAAAATAGAAAGCTAATCACTACTTGAGCAGCATTCACAACTTTCAGGAAACCAGGGGCCGTATTCACAAACATTCTGAGAACACTCTCAGAGAGCTCCTAATTTAGGACTATTTATATAAGGCTGTATGTTCAGGAAAGTTCTCAGAGCGACTCTAAGCAAGGAGGGGACAGAAAGTTTTACCTTAGTGAGGAGGTGTTGTTGACCCCGTTGCTAGGTGTGACACATTCTTTTAACAGATATGATTGGTTGTCACAGACACGCCTGTTGTGAGCCTGCAAGGTGTGGACACCCAGTGGAAATGAAATGAACTGCATGAGAACATGAGACCATGAAAGTGTTGTCACTGTTAGTGTGATCACTTTGCTGATGGAAGGTTGAGACAGATTCAAGTCATCACTGCTGCACTGTTGTATTTTTACAGTTTCTTCAAATATCTCTATTTCTGGCGTTGTAGCATTAGGTGGGAAATGTGTGCATATCCATAATGAGATCAACCACACATATTATCCCTGCACCATCTAATCATTTACTCACAGTCATGCAGCGTTTTGAGAATATTTCTCAGAATCCTTGTGATTTTGCTTTCCCTTTTTATATCTGATTAAATGATGTTTGTAGAAATTTGACAGAGTTGACAAAAATCCTGAGGCCGTATTCAGCTTCCTGGTGCCAAGAGTTGCTCCAAGTGACAAAAATCTAAGATTTTTTTTAGAACTGTGACGTTTTCTTAGAATTTCTTCTCAAAGTTAAGACTAAATCTGTGTAAAGATAGAAGTTATTTACTGAGCATCTTAGACCTTAAAAGAGCTCCTAAGGTGAAAAACTGTTAGGAGCAGGGAGGAGGACTTTTAAGAGGCTCAAGAGTTTCTTAATCAGAGGAGAAAATGGTGGAAACACAAAGAGGTCAGAGAAATATTCTCCAAACAATGGATGACAGTGAGTCAAAGAAATGCTACAGATTAGATCATGAAGGGAGAATATGTGTGGTCAATCTCATTAGGGGTATGCACGCATTTCATACCCAACACAACAACACCAGACATAAAATGATCACAACACTAAGATATTTGGAAAACTGTAAAAACAGTGCAGCAGTGATGAGTTGAGTCTGTCTCAACCTTCCATCAGCAGAGTGATCACACTAACAGTGACAACACTTTGACAGTCAGCAGTTCATTTCATTTCCACTGGGTGTCCACATCATGCAAGCTTATAAAGGGGTGTGTCTGTAACAACCAATCACATCTGTTAAAAGAATGCATCACACCTTGCAACGGGGTCAACCTCACCTCCTCACTCAGATAAAACTTTCTGTCCCTTCTTTGCTCAGAGTCGCTCTGAGAACTTTCCTAAATCACTACTAAGCTAGGAGTCCTTACTAAAAGTTTTTTGAGTTAGGAGCTCTCTGAGAGTGTTCTCAATATGTTTGTGAGTACAGCCCCTGGACACATCTTTGAAGGGCCAACATTTTCAAATACAAATATTTCAGCATTAAAATGATTAAAGTAGAACATGTTTACACCAATGTCATCAGTACGTACTCAGTTTCAGGTTTTGAAGGCTTTGAACACATTTTTAATTGTCTGAAGTTGCAAATTATTGTTTTCTGGCACAATTAACATTGTTTGGACACATGACACAAAAACCACCAAGGCATCTTGTTATTGTGTATGGTATAATTTTTGAAAATCAATTTAGGAATCTGACAAAAAAAAAAAATCACCAGCACTATTTCGCCAAAACAGAAAATGAACATAGGCCAAAAAGTCCCAACTGCAAACTGCATTAAAGAGAAATTATGTTTTGAGTTGCACCAAAAAAAGGGCAAAAAACATCTACTGGGGTCTGAAGAAAACTCAGCATACAAAGCACACAGTGCTGGTAAATGTGCAATTTTCTTTCATTAAGTGTTTTGCAGTCTGTTTGTAGAAAGTTAAGTGGCTGTTCTACTTAGTGTAATTGACAGAAGAGATGATCAGAGGGGCAGAGTTTTTACCATCATTGTTGGTACAAGGACTTAAGTATGGGTAGAGTTTCTCAGTGAAGGAGCAGCCAGTAAAGGAGTAGATAAGAGCTGCAGCATCAACATCATAAAAGGAGACCAGACCCTCCTCATAATCCACAAACACCCCCACCTTCTCAGGCTGAGACTCTAGAGACAGACGGATATCAGGGCCGGCACGGGCATAATACTCATTTTCATTTCTTAAAGATAATAACCAGAAGCCATTCTGAGGGTTTGCTGGGATTCTTCCCTTCCTGTTGATCGACTCTCTGGCCACTCCTAAATTCCACTCAGTCTTCCCTTTAACCTGAACCTCATAATAAAATCTTCCTGAAGAGAAACTCTGCTTTGCTAAGACATTACCATGAAAATCAAATCTCTCTGGATTGTCTGGGACATTCTTCCACACATCACCAAGCTTTACTTGTTTCCCATCATCAGACAGGATGAGTGTAGGATGTGCTGTATCAGGATCAAGTGTCACATCCACTGCAGACTGCTGGACCCTCTTCAGCTCGACCTCAAACAGCTTCTTCATCTGTTTACTGAGCGTCTCCTCCAGCTGACTCACAGCTCTCCTCACAGTCCCCTCATATGAAGGTGGAACGACGCTGACCTCTGTCCAGTCCTTGGTGGGTGGAGCAGTGTTCAGGGACATGAAGCTTTGGAGGAGGTGGAGGTGGTCTTCAGAGCGTGAGAGCTGCTCCACCTCAGTGCTCCTCTTCTTCAGCTCAGAGATTTCCTGTTCCAGCTCTTTGATGAAGCCTTCAGCCTGTTTCTCTGTCTTTCTCTGCTTCTCTTTGATCGTGTCCATGAGCTCGGCCTGGCTTCTCTCAACAGACTCCTTCAGAGCGGTGAAGACCTGAACACCATCTGCTATCTCTCTGTCTGCATCTTCCTCACTGAGCTCCACTGAGTGTTTGATCTCCTCAATCTTCAGTCGTCTCTTCTGGATCATCTGCTGAATTTCAGCCTCTGTCTTCCCCAGCTCGGCCTTCTTTCCTTCATATTCTTCTCTCAGAGGAACAACATCATGTGTCTTGTGGTCTAAAACAGTGCAGAGCATGCAGACACACATCTGGTCGGTCTTACAGAACAGCTCCAGCAGTTTATCGTGCTTCAGACACATCCTGCCTTCCAGGTTCTCCACAGGGTCGATCAGCTGATGTCTTTTCAGGCCTGATCTTGTCAGATGAGGCTCCAGGTGAGTCTCACAGTAGGATTCCAGACACACCAGGCAGGACTTCAGGGCCTTCAGTTTGGTTCCAGTGCAGACGTCACAGGGAACTTCTCCTGGTTTGGAAACTTGTTGCTCTGAGCTGCTGCTGCTGGCTTTCTGTTGAGCTGACTGTCTGAACTGAGCAGCTATCTCAGAGATGAAGGTGTTGACCTGCAGCTCAGGTCTGGTGGTAAAAACCCTCTTACAGTTGGGACACTGATAGGGGACATTAGTACTCCAGTGTTCAGTGATGCAGGTTTTACAGAAGTTGTGTCCACATGGTGTGCTGACTGGACCAGTGAACACATCCAGACAGATGGAGCACAGGAACTGATCTTCAGTCAGCAGACAGCTGGCAGCAGACATATCGACACTCTGAGGACAACAAGAGAGAAACAAAAACATAACCATGTTTATTTCTTTTTGTGATTTTTGAGCTAGACCATTCAGTAGGAGCGCTGACGTAATATATATAGGCTACCATTTGGTTATTCATTGCATCACTCTCTCGGGGTGCGGAGTGTACTCTTGGCACAGATGGTGCAGCAGAACACCAGGCACAGTGAAAGTGAAACACACACAACAAAAGGAAAGTTTGCCCCCAGTCTCAGCTACCACCACACAGATTCTACTTATGTAGGAAACACTGCACTGTTTAGAGGAATATAAGGAGTCAGTGTTGTTGTTTTATCGCACCTGAGGGCCAAATCAACTAAGAAAATGCTGAAACGCAAATATGTACTGTGGTTGTCAATGAATCAGTGGCTACAACCTGCATGTGACCAGAATTTGATTTACTAAACAGCTCATTCTGCAGACAGGTCCAGGACTCTTGTGAGAGCTTAGATGTGCAGTTTGGTGGTGGTGCTGTAAAACTTAAAAGCCTCTGCTATTATTTGCTTAAATCCCTGGACTCAACCAGCGTTTATTTGGGAAAGGCCTGAAATTCCTTTCACACAAAATTGAGCCACAACAAACATTGGAACAGGCCCGCAGTCAGGAGGGGTCAAAGGAGGAACATCCCCCTGCAGAGCTGGAGAGCCACAATATTAGAAGTGCATAAGCGCGAGTTCCAGAGTCAGCATTTTAGATGTGCGCAGGCGAAAGCACCAGACCCTCTGTTTTCTGCTGCACAGACCGAGACTGCTAAATATATATTTTTGATCGTTGTTGTTGTAAAAACAATGTAAGCCTTGCGTTCACAGTTGCTTGTTTAAAGTGGAAGTAGAAAACTTTTCCAGTAGCTGGTGCACTAGCTTGCTAGCTCAAGCTGTTTGGTTATTGACTCCGTAATCATGGATCATAAGTAAGGGATAATGTAAAAACTCCGCGAAGTGCATTAAAACCGACCGGATTCGACAAGTTTTGGTGAAAGTTTTGTACTCACCCAGGCTTAGTGGACTGAACCGAGGCATAAAACTCGCGTAAAATGTCATTAAGCATGACTGC
>NC_065525.1:45028731-45052359 GCF_006386435.1 Epinephelus moara | reverse complement strand
TAGCGCCCCCCTTTGGCCAATTGATGTAATATTGCTTCATTGGCATCCTCCCATGACCCTCTACCACTGTGCCAAATTTCACATGGATTGACCACGTCAGTGAGGGGAAAAACGTGGAACACACACACACACACACACACACACACACACACACACACACACACACACACACACACACACACACACAGTTTTCGGGTCAGGTGGCCCAAATCACAACCGCGGTTAATGAGTGAGTCAGACTGATATTAACGAATGAAACCTGCTGAATCAGGCTCAGTTTTAAAGCTACAGTAAAGACACTGGTATCATATCAAACGAGATGACCCAAGGCATCAGTTGGTTCTAACCTTGTTATGTTATCTTGTTGGATTTAGGGGCAAATAACGCTCCAAAGTTATGCTAAATATTGACGAGGAAAAACGGAACATTTTCAAAATTGTGTATCTAAATATTTCTGTGACTGAGGTCCCTGAACAGTGTCGGCATCACATGAATTGGGTATGACTGGAAAACTCACATCTTGTCTGTGCAGGTCAGTGAACTCACCACTGTTCAGAGACAAGCAGAAAGATTTGTCTCGACTGAAGCTCTGCTGACGGTCAGACAGATTGTCAGTTTCATTTCAGGAACTATAACACTGCAGACCTCCTTCTTCACTGTTGTTTCTCCTGCTCAGTCTTCTTCTTCTTCTGCTGCTGCTGCTGCTGTTTAATGGCGGTTGACGAACAGCTTTCAGGTGCATTACCGCCACCTACTGTCCTGTATCCAACGTGCCCTGAACTCAGCTGGAGTGTTTCCTTAACTTCCAGTTTCATGTGTTCTTTTTCCAGCCTGCTTTTGACTACCTGTCTTTCCTGCTGGTATTTTGGACAATAAATAAAAACATGCTCTGCCTGTTTGTTGCACATTACAACATTCACACAGAGCAGTTTCATGTCTACAAAAATCTCATTCCTAAACTGATCTTCAGTAATTTGTCAGTATGCAACACTTGTTATATATAATATGGTCAGATAATAAATAAGACATGTAGACAGATGGAGCACAGAAACTGATCCACAGTTTTTATGTTGTGTTTATTTCTTTAAAAAGTGTAATTACTTTCTTATTCAGACATTTTGCCTCAATAACTGCACAAAAATCCAACATTTTTATACATCAGTGACCAAAGTTTAAAATTTGCCAAATGAACATGGAATGACTTTAAACAAAGCAACTTTTTGGCAACGCTTCTTTGATTAATTGCACTTGTCATGTATTGCAGCATTATATGTGGTGTTTGAAATCCCTTAATTGAAGCTGTTGCACCCATTAAAACAGATTAGACAACATGATGTCACATCAGTCATTGTTCTCAAACTGGTGTTCTTGATCAAAGATAAATGTAATCAAGAAAATAGAAAAACAAAAAACGCTGTGTACAATGTACAAACAGAATGCAGTGATGTGCATATCTATTTTGACTTACATTCAAATGAAAACAGAACAAAGACAAGATATTTAGCATGCACTTTGTTATGAGCGAAGAAAACACCGCTAGCTGCTAATTTATGCTAAATTAAAGCTAATATTGTGTTACTAGCAAAAAACAAATGACATGTCTATGAACCTTGACAGTTATTACTGAGCTGAACTTGATACTTTCGTAACATGATGTTGTTATGACTACTGGGAGAAGTTTGCCTCTCTTTCATTTCCTCCAGACAAGTCTTTCTGAAGCAAAGGCAATCCAAAAGAGATTTACAAATCATTGCATTCTGGTTTTATCTACAGAATAGGGGTGGGAAAAAAGTTATTGCAATCCCAACAAGTCATTTCTTTTTGTAGTAAATCAAGTGTTCTATTTAGCGATTGACAGGAGAGATGATCAGTGGGGCAGAGTTCTGACCATCATGATTTGGACCAGGATTGAAGAATGGGTAGAGTTTTTCAGAAAAGGTGGAGCCAGTAAAGCTGCAGATAACATCTGCAGCATCAACATCATAAAAAGTGACCAGGCCCTCCTTAAAATCCACAAACACCCCCACCTTCTCAGGCTGAGACTCCAGAGAGAGACAGACTGCAGGATCAGCAAGAGCATAGTACTCATTGTCGTTCCTCAATGATACCGTCCAGAAACCGTTCTGAAGGCTCGGTGTGATGTTTCCCTTCCTGTTGATCGACTCTCCAACCACGCCTACAGTCCAGTTAGTCTTCCCTTTAACCTGAACCTCAAAATAAAATCTTCCTGAAGAGAAACTCTGCTTTGCTAAGACACTAACACAATAATCAAATCTCTTGGGATTGTTCGGGAGATTCTTCTTTACATCACCACGTTTAACTTGTTTCCCATCATCAGACAGGATGAGTTTGGGGTGTGCGGTATCAGGATCGAGTGTCACATCCACTGCAGACTGCTGGACCCTCTGCAGCTCGACTTCGGCGAAGAGCGTCTGCATCTGTTCATTGATCGTATCCTCCAGCTCATTCACAGCTTTCCTCACTGCCCCAACATGTGAAGGTGGAACGACGCTGACCTCTGTCCAGTCCTTGGTGGGTGGAGCAGTGTTCAGGGACATGAAGCTTTGGAGGAGGTGGAGGTGGTCTTCAGAGCGTGAGAGCTGCTCCACCTCAGTGCTCCTCTTCTTCAGCTCAGAGATTTCCTGTTCCAGCTCTTTGATGAAGCCTTCAGCCTGTTTCTCTGTCTTTCTCTGCTTCTCTTTGATCGTGTCCATGAGCTCGGCCTGGCTTCTCTCAACAGACTCCTTCAGAGCGGTGAAGACCTGAACACCATCTGCTATCTCTCTGTCTGCATCTTTTGCACTGAGCTTCACAGAGTGTTTGATCTCTTCAATCTTCAGTCGTCTCTTCAGGATCATCTGCTGAATTTTAACCTTTGTCTTCCCCAGCTCGGCCTTCTTTCCTTCATATTCTTCTCTCAGAGGAACAACATCATGTGTCTTGTGGTCTGTGCAGAGCATGCAGACGCCTGTCTGGTCGGTCTTACAGAACAGCTCCAGCAGTTTATCGTGCTTCAGACACATCCTGCCTTCCAGGTTCTCCACAGGGTCGATCAGCTGATGTTTCTTCAGGCCTGATCTTGTCAGATGAGGCTCCAGATGAGTCTCACAGTAGGAGACCAGACACACCAGGCAGGACTTCAGGGCCTTCAGTTTGGTTCCAGCACAAATGTCACAGAGAACTTCTCCTGGTTTGGAAACTTGTTGCTCTGAGCTGCTGCTGCTGGCTTTCTGTTGAGCTGACTGTCTGAACCGAGCAGCCATCTCAGAGATGAAGGTGTTGACAAACAGCTCAGGTCTGATGTAGAAAACCTTGTTACAGTTTGGACACTGACACGGGACATTAGTATCCCAGTGTGTAGTGATGCAGGTTTTACAGAAGTTGTGTCCACATGGTGTGCTGACTGGATTGCTGAAGACATCCAGACAGATGGAGCACAGAAACTGATCTTCAGTCAGCAGACAGTTGGCAGCAGCCATGTCTACACTCTGAGGACAACAAGAGAGAAACAAAAACAAAACTGTGATTATTATGGTATTAATATTGAACCATGATCAGCTGATTATAAGGAGAGTCATCAAGAAAATTTGTTGTAATGTTGCATCCAACTGAGGGCAAAATGTATTAAGAAAAATGAGCAACAATAATACAACCTGTGGTTGTCCATAAAATTTGCCAACACAATCTTTATTCAGTGTCTGGTTTACTAGCTCATTGTGCAGTTAGGTCCTGCCTGATGTAGGTGTATTTATTAAAACAGTAGCAAGCATTTACATACACACTAAAAGAGAAACTAAAAGGAGACATAATGGGACAAACCAAAGACACAAAAAATGCACAGAAGCTGTTACATTCCAGAGTTCGAAATACCATGTGCATATGTACAGCAGTGCACATAATACTTAATAATTTGAGCTGTGCACAAAAGCCACATTGCACATTAAGAACAAACAATTTGGGGTCTTTTAGTAATTTATTTTAGCTTCTGTGCTTGGTTTGTTGTTTGTTTAATTATCTCCTGTTTGTGTTTAACTGTGAATGTAGAGTGACATGCAAAAGTTTGGGCACCCCTGGTTAAAATTTTTGTTGCTTTTTTTGTGCCGCTAGAAACTGATGAGGCGCGTGTCCTCGTGCCGAATATACACGTGTCCGCGCGTTTACTGGTGGGCGCGCCCTGAAGATCTGTGTGTTTCACGAGATATTTTTAAAAAATATAATATTGCAATATCTTGTGTGCTGTAAAGTGGTTTGAAAAAAACAAAATCGTAATCAGCCATCCAAACACTCTGCAAATCGGAAATCGTATCAGCCCAAAAAAGTGCAAGTTTAGTTAATTTAGTTAACTAGACTTTAATTTAGGGTTGTTACTAGTGCAGAACAGATCAAAATGGCTATATAATGTCTGGATCTTTTGATTGCGACAACTGAAACTAGAACAGCTGGGCAGTCAGCACATTTAATCCCATATAAAAACGCCCAAAATACACATGTTGATGTCACTAACAATGCACCCAAAAACAGTATTTCTCTTTTATCAGGGGTTTCTGAGGGAGTAAACTAGTGCTTAACAAATGAAAGAAAATAAAAAACAACAAATGTTCCAGTCTGAGCCCGCCCTTGTAGACCAAGGAGAGTTAGAGATGGAAGGAGTGTGAAAATGCCCCAATTCTCAAAAACAGTCACCAAGAGGCCCCTAAATGTTTCCCACATAAATGCAGAGTGGATTTCAGGCTTCAACATATTTTTGTTTGAAACAAATTGGTCCAGCAGACACCAAGATATGTTATTCAAAAACAGAGCAAGCAAACAGGCAGCGCCACGCGGAGGTGAAACAACAGTCCCTTTTACACTGCCAGATTTCCCGCGAATGTTGGGCCGATTTGCCGGCAAGCTGCAAGCGTTTATACACACAGAGGCGGAATGGCGAGTTGATCCGAGTGACGTCACGACCTGTAAAGTTTACACACCTCTGAAATGACACAGGTGGGAAATTCGGAGGTCCTGCACCCACCCAAAGTCTGACTGACCACGAGCCCTTAAAGACTTGGCATTCCTAAATTCCTCGCCGGTATAGTAACGTTAGCTTCTTCCGTTGACAAGATGGAGGACTAACGTTAGCTCCGCTTCAGACAAATGCGGCAGGTTTAAATTCTGAGTCCACTGTCGGTGCTTGTGAGGATCCACTCCACCTACTGTCTTTATTTATTCCAGGTACGGAGCCTTTGGGACAGGGTCCAGCTCGTCTCGGTACCGTCCGACACACTTCTCATTAGCCCGGTCCATCTTTTTCTTGTGTTCTTTCTCGCTTATCGCTTCATTTCTCTCTCTTACCAACGGAAACAAAACAATGACCGCGAAAATGCATTGCGCAATCACATGCTCTTTGGAGCCCTATAAATTCTTTCTGCTACATTCTTATCAGTGGTTTTATATAAAGACATATGTTTAATTCACATTTATCACCATCACTGCCTCACACAGCTTCTGCATTGTGTTTACACGGTGTCGCATCAGCTGTAAAATCTTTTGGTTTCACAGGACACATAAAATAACTTACTAAACCGTGTTTGACCCAAAGTGAATTTAAGCTGAGCTACACAACTTTTAGCACGACTGCTTCAGCTGTTAACGTTACATTTCCTGGTTTTAACTAACCTTACGACGGAATCTTCAGTTTCCTGTTGTCTCTGTAGGTCAGTGAACTCACCAGTTGTTGATGGAAACCTGCTGGATTCAGTTGAATGTTTGTGTAGAGAGAAACACACACACACACACGTCTCGACTGCAGCTCTGTTGTCGCTCACACTGACGGTACGCCTTGTTGCAGGAAATTTAACCTCTTCTTCTTCTTCTTCTTCGTCTTTCTTGTTGTTTGAATTTTAATGGCGGTTAGCAAACCAGCTTTCAGGCGCATTACCGCCACCTAGCGGACTGGAGCAGGAACAGCAGATTGGCAGGAAACAATAAGAGGACTAAATTCTCTCTGTTGTTTCTGTTACTCTTAAATAATTACATAGAAGCTTACATATATTCCTTTATAATCATAATAATAATAACTTTAACTTTAGTTTCTATAGCGCTTTTCAAAAAACCCAAGGTCACTTTACAATACATAGTAAGGAAACAATAACACCAACAGAACAGAACAAAACAAGCAGAACAGAAAAGCAACAAAACTATTGATTTGATTTGATTTTTATTTGTCTCAAACAAGCACAAGCATTTAACATTTAGTCTTTAATATGAAACAGAGCCCTGCTTATAAACATACAAGGCTAAATAAAATCCTTTCTCAAAAAGTATAAAGTACAAAATTAGCAGTCCAGTTCTTTATAGCTGACCAAGAGTGATTGTTTGTAGTTGTGTTTAAATTGTTTTAAGTTAATGCACATTTTTGTGTCCTCATCTAGTTTATTCCACAGTTTTACACCACAGACAGAGATGCACATACTTTTCAGAGTCGAATGGATGGTAGGATGTTTCAAATTATGATTCCCTCTTAAACTGTATTTTCCCTCTCTGACCATGAACATCATTTGAATGTTAACATATTATAATGTTAACTATAACAGACAACAGAAGAAAGCAGAGAAACTGTGTGATGGTACACTGGGCATAAGAGGGTTTATCAAATTAAAAAGCCATGGTGAACAGATGAGTTTTGAGGGTGGCTTTGAAAGTGTCCAGTGAAGGGGCGCTGCATACATATACTATCATTTATCAATATATACTACAACATATTGTACCACAATTACTGTTATTATTACTATAATATTATTACTTTAATTAATGTAATTGTAGCTATTATCATGACTGTCTGTCCTGCATCTCTCTGTATGTATCATTGTGTCATATGGATTACTGCACATTTATCATGAGGTACTCCTTCAAGGGAAATGCCTCATCTGCCACAATGCAATAAGGAGCCAGCTGGTCAGAAGCAGGAAGTGATGCAGGGGCAGGGATGTTGGATGTTCTCTTCTCCAGAGCATCCTGCAGTGAGCATCCACCAAACACTCCGCCATCAGAAATCCACCCATTGCAACTAGCATCTACATAAAGGAACTTGTATTTGCTGTCAACCAGTGCCATTAGGACTATGGAAAATGTATGTTTGTAGTTGTAGAATGTTGATCCAGTTCCTGGTGGGGGGGTGAATGTTGATGTTTTCCCATCCAGAGCACCTAGGCAGTTTGGGAAGTTCCACTGAGCCTGGAATCCATCGGCTACTTGCTGCCACTCTTCAATTGTGTCTGGGCACTGAAAAACAGGAAAATATAATGTCAAACCCATGATGGCTAGTTTCATATGTCAGACCCCTGATAACTTTAACAGACAGCACTATAAACCTCATATCGCACACACCTTCAGGTATTTCTCCTTTAACACCTGGTAGATTGCTGCACAGGTTTCAGGAACCAATTGCCGAATTGTTGATACTCCCACTCTGGTAAGAAATGCTCCTGAAGCTTTCCCCTGTAAATATTAACAAGCACATAACTCAGTTATCTATACTACAGACTGTGTGAATTATTTGCACAGAAAACCAGTTGTGTATGTACTGTATGGATTAAATACAGTCACAGTTTCAAGTACTGCTACTGAAAGGGCTTGAAATACCACCAATCCATCCATTGACGTCACACAATACTGTTTGTCTCGGCTAATTAATGTGCTGTATTTACATACTAAAAGGAACCCATATTATTTACATTTCCACAGTCAAGATCATTCACACTTGTGTCTACGCCCGTTCAGTAAGCGCCCTACACAGCCTGTGTCTGGCTTTACGAATTTGAACATACAAAGAAAGCTCTGAAAGCCAGTTGTGTATGTATTGTTATGGATTAAATACATTTCAAGTACTGCTACTGAAAGGACTTGAATACCACCATTCCACGCACTGACGTCACACAATACTGTCTGGCTAGGATAATGTAGTGTCTTTACATACTAAAAGATTGTCCAGACCACTTATGTACCTCCACAGTCAAGAGCATTCACAGCTGTCCCTACACCCATACTGTCATTATTCTACACAACTTGTGTGTGACTTTAGATATTTGAACATACAAACAAAGATTGAAAGACAGTTTTGAATGAATTGTTTCTGATTAAATACAGCCAAGTAAGATAAAATAAGTAAGTATTTTACTATTGACTGATTGCCATATCTATCTATCTATCTATCTATCTATCTATCTATCTCTAGTAGTAATAAGTAAGTATTTTACTATTTGTGAAGTGCAGTATCCTTGTGTAAAGTGTAAGGTGCATATGTTATTTTGACAATCATTCTCACCCAGTTTCAGGGATTTTATTTACTTCAGTGTTTTTATTTTACAGTTATACAGATTACGCAAAATCACACATAACACAAATAGTAAACGGTCAGACTGAACACAAATCAATCATCATCCCCCAAATTTAGCTACTAGGAAATCGTTTTGCTCGATTTGCTCCCAAGGTTGCAAAACCTTTAAATATAATTTCAGCATATTTCTCTCCCATAAAGTCTATGACAGGGGATCAAACAGAGAAAAAATCATTCAAGTCTCCATGTAGGACATATGTGAGTCTTTCCAAAGGAAGTAAACGTACAACATTATTGACCCAACCTGAAATAGATGGACTGTCATAGTCTAGCCAGTGCTGTAGAATTGATAATCTTGCACAGTACCACAAAAGACTGAGAATTCTCTTATATATGTTTAATTCAGGTGAGGCAGCGTGTAGGCCTAATATACACTGTAGTGGATTAAGCTCAATAGAGTGATGTATCATGGATGATATTTTATTACCAATTTCGACCCAAAGTTTCTGGACAGCTCCACATTAAATGAATATAAGTACCTACATGCTGCTTACATCTTTCACAAATACCGGAACAGTCATTATCGTATTTACTCCTGAGATATGGGGCAGGTTGGAATTTGTGTATAATCTTAAACTGAATTTCTTGAGACTTCTTAGGTCCTGTTCCCATGATTGCCTGCCGCTGAGCGTACTGATGTTACTTAGGGCAAACAGTTTGTTGTAAAGATAAGTATTTTTTTTCCTCCTCAGCAGGCAGACCTGGTAAAGAAGTGATTCAATCTGCTCTGGTCCTTGACCTTCCTTGTACTGGGGTATTGAATTTAAAAAACATTGAATTTGCAAAACTCTAAAGAAGTGTTTTTTAAAGATAGGGTCTAATCTCTTCGCTAAAACCTTGGCTAATATCTTATTTTCCACACACTGCAAGCTAATTGGTCTGTATGAGGAAGGTTCTTCTGGGTTTTTACCTTGCTTTAAAATTAAAGTGATGGTTGCTGTTTTCTTTAGTTGGATATTGTTTGTGTATCTGTTCACAATTTGCTAATTCTGCCTCCAGGTTTTTCTGTTCAGAAATCATTTTCTTCTTCTTTCCACTGCAAAATGAGATAATTAGCCTTTTCTTCTTCTTTCCACTGCAAAATGAGATAATTAGCCCTCTTAAGTATGCCTTGGTAGTTTCCCAGAGTGTAGAGGGGTTTACAGCACCGTTGTCATTAATTTCCAACAACATGGATAGTTCTTTCTTAATATAATCACAAAATTCTGGGTCTGATAAAATGGCTCTGTTACATTGCCGTCTAAAAGTGTGCATCGGAGATTGCAGAGTTAAATTTAAAGTAATTGGGGCGTGATCTGATATGTGAATTGAGCCAATCCTACAATTTAAAACTGATGCTGACAAGGAGCGTGGAATAAGAAAGTAATCTAACCTAGAGTAAGAGCTGTGGGGATTTGAGTAGAATGTGAAATCTTTAACTGAAGGATTTTTTAAACACCATATATCTACCCACCCCATTTCATGCATTATCTTAACAATGGTTTTAGAACTCTTGGTGAGACATTTAGCCTGGGGAGATCTGTCTAAGTTAGAATTTAAAATACAATTCCAGTCTCCGCCGATGATAATGTTTGGTGATGTAAAAGAAGAGGTTAGTTCAGCGCGCAAAGTGAAAAAATTTGGTGAGTGGTGAATTGGGTGGAGCATATACATTCAATATGACAATATTTTCTCCATATAAATAACCTTGGATCAACACGTAGCACCCGTTAGGATCAGATTGTACTGTCTCAATAACAACAGGTAACTGTCTCACTGATTAGGATTGCAACTCCTCTACTTCTACTGGAATAAGATGCAGAATACACTTGACCTAGCTACCCAGTCTTTTTTCAGTTTGTCGTGTTCAACTTTACTCAAATGGGTCTCCTGGAGTAAAGCGATATCTGCTTTATCTTTTTTAAGGAAATTCAATATTTCTTCTTTTTAATTGGATTATTGGCACCCTGTATATTCCAGCTGTGGATCTTTAAGGCATTGGATCCTGGCTTCATCAGTCAAACTGAACATCTTGCTCAAAGGGAGAAGAGAGATCTATATAAGATGGATTTTCATGCATAAACTTGGAGCTAACCAATACAAGCACAAAAGGATGATGATGATGATGATGATGATGATGATGATGATGATACAAACCACAATACAAACATAGAAACAAGACAACAAAATCATAACTCATAAAGCCCAACATATTCCCTTTCCCTACCCCATAGCTCCAACTTGTGGAGTTTCCAGAGAACCTACTTCTCACTCTGGCGTACTCCATGAGAAGCATTCCCTATCCCTAATTTTCATGGGGCTCATGTCAGGTTTGTAGCTTCTTTTACAATAATAGCAAATAAGTAGCTACCGACTATATCTGTTACTAAACTTAACCTAAAAGACACAATAATGAACAAAGAGATTGTGTGTTTTCTTTTCATTTTATCATCTCATTATTTTCAAACTACTCATTACACAATAACCACTATCTAGACCCCCTTATTTACAAAATCAAATCAAACACATACTCCTGCACACATAGGCAGTGTTGTATAATTGTGTGCATATGGGTTCACATTTAATTGACAACAACCTAAGTCACAGGTTTCTCTTCTCCAGTAAAGGGATTTATATTTTTACAGAAATAACAAAAAAAGAGAAGAAAGAACAAAACTAATTTAGAGGTAAAAGGGGGGATAGTAATAAAAATCAATAGAGCAACTAAGGGAAAAGCCAAAACTTTTATGCTTTTCCAATTGTCCATTATTATTGGACAGAGTCCATCAAAGGAAATCCGAGAAAAACATCCCCATCAAAGGTACATTAATGAAAAAAAATGAAAATAATGGTAATTAAACGGAAAAAAAAGATAAAAAGAAGAAGGGGTGTAGTAAGAGAAGCCAATAGGGCAACTAAGGGAAGAGGCGAACCCCTTAAGCTTTTCTAATTGTCTGTCATTATTCAGTGGAGTCCATCAAAGAAAATCTGAGCGAAACATCCTCATCTAAGGGACTTTAATAAATGAATAAAATAAAATAAAATAAAATGAAAATAATAATTAAATGAAAAAAAAGGAGAAAAAGAACAAGAGGTGTAGGTAGGAAGAGCCAATAGAGCAGCTAAGGGAAAAGCCAAAACCTTTAAGCTTTTCTAATTGTCCGTCATTATTCGACAGAGTCCATCAAAAGAAAATCCGAGCAAAACATCCTCATCTAAAGGACTTAAATTAATTAAAATAAATAAATAATAATAATAAAAAGCTAATAATAATTAAACGGGGGGAAAAGAGAGAAAGAAGAGGGTGTGTTTGAAAAAGTTAGTCTACTTAAGCCTGAAGTTTGTCTGTATAGGCTTAATCACTTGAAATCAATTTGGGGAACGGCATCTCTTCATCTCGCTCATGAAGTCCTCGGCATCCCTGGGGTTGCGGAACAGTCGCAGTTTTTCTTCTCCATACTTAATGCGAAGAACAGAGGGATAAAGAAGCGAGTAGTCAATGTTCATGTCCCAGAGTTTCCTGGGATCAAACTCACGGCGCTGCTTTGACAGCTCTGCACTGTAGTCGGGATAGAAGTAAATCCTCGTGTTGTTGAGCAGGAGCGTGCCCTTTGGTCTAGCCAGACGCAGTGTTTTTACTTTATCCTGAAAATTCAGGAATTTCACCAGAATTGGCCTCGAGTTAGTTGAGCTTCTGCTGTCATCTCTCTGCGTGGGACTGCGATGGGCTCTCTCAATTACCGGAGGGCTGGGGAAGCTTTCCTGGCCCAGGAGGTGTACGATCAGCTGCTGCACACATCCAATAATGTCCCAGCCTTTTGCCTTCTGTGGGACTTTAACAATACGAATGTTCTCCATAAATTCTACCTTCTGCTTCAGGTAGCCATTTTCTTTTTCAGTATCAGTAATGCAGGTTTTAAGATCCTCAATATTGTCTTCGTTACAGCTGACTCTTTGTTGAACTGCCGTGATTTGCTCACCCAACGTTTCGAGTTTGATATTTACCCCTCTCAACGCCGTTTCAATGGAATCAGTAGAGGCATCAAACCTGGAGATTAAGTCTTTTTTGCACTGGCCGATTGCGTCCATGAGTGACTGAAAGGAGATTTGGCTTTGTTCCGCCATGTGTTTGGTAGACGCCTGCGTTTCCCCAAGCTTCAGATCTTCGAGAATAATCCGCTGATGTCGCTCAGTGGGCTACTTTTTAGTGTATCTGCTCATACACTTGTTGACTTTAGTTTAAACTTCTGTCAGCTACTTTTAATGGGTTATATTAACAACCTGACTCTGCTGGTGCAGCGCAACTTATGCACATGTGGCCATGACACCACTCCTGAATCCTATTGTCTGTCTGTCTGTCTGTCTACAGCCTATATACTGTTAATATAGTGACACCTTTAGCTTGCCTACCTGTTGCCAAGAAGCGCAGTGTAATCATCAGCCGCTCCCCAACGGAGATACAATCCTGGTAGTTAGTGTTCTGCCTCTGAATGATTGGACTGACAAGTTCCCTCAACACGTGAAACTGGACAGGAAAGAGCCGAGCGAAATTTTTAAAATCGGAGGTTGCATTCGTCTCCAGCTCTCGACACAGGTTCGGGAAAGCCCCTTGAGCCTGTCGCTGCAGTATCCATGATTTCTCCCATTTCGTGCGGTTTCTCCTTATTTTTACTCTCCGCATCTTCCTTTCGTCTTCCACAAGCAAAAGACCAAGGGCTGACAATGCCATTTGCAACTTATCAGACATTTTATCAGCTACACGAAACCGTCTGTGGTGAGCAAGAGTGGCGTGAAAATGCTAGGCAACCGCTAGCTTCTTTGTTTATATTTCATGCATTCCTCGGACTTCCGGTCTCCCGAGTTATTTCCTCTCACGCAGGCGCAGAACGTACGTGCTGCTTGGCTGTCGGATGTGCAATGTGTTCAAATGCACTGACACAGGGCGACGTGAGGTGACGTGAGACGACGTGAGGGCCTTATAACGAGTGTCGAATTATTTTGAAATCGGTCCATAGGGGGCGCCACAAGTTCCAAACAAGTGCAATGTCCTTTCGCAAAATTTGGCCTTAAATCAATGAGGGTTTGTTCAAACGTCACCAAACTCAGTGGACTTTTTTTAACTAAGCCATTAAAACATGTCCCCAAAATGTCTCTGCAGCTGACCAACAGGAAACTACAGAGCTTCCAAAGAAGAGCGTGGCTCAGAAGAGATTTGGACGTAAATGACTGAGCATCTGTCTGATTGTCATAAAACATGTTATCTTTAATGCAGGCGTCCTAAATTGTCAAAGGTCTTCATCTTACCCAGCTTTCAAGTTTTAAGGTCCATGTTGGCTTGAACCCCAGAATTGCAGCTTGCAGCTTTATCTATATCTTGCTTTTACTTTTCACTGTTTACAGCCATCTATCAGGAGCAATATCAGTACATGCTGATGTGTGCAATATCTTTGCCTCTATCGGTCAATAATGTGAAATCAGCCGTTCAACCTTTTTATTATATTTTGCTTTTTTTTGCTTCTAACTTATTACATTGCACTGGGATTTATTTTTTACTCATGCTTTTTATTAAAGGATAACTGCAAATCATACAAAATTACAGTTGAAACTTTTCTGAACAAACATCCCTCTCGTCATCTCCCTCCCACCCTGACCTTGAAAGTCCATGGAGGTACAGGTTCAACACACAATGACATTGATTCCATGTAAAAAAAAATAAAGTACAGTGGAAACAAAAGGAGGATAAGTGAACAAAAAAGGAAAGAGAAGAGGAGAAGGTCTTTTGAACAACAGTGCGTGAGAGTAAATAGCAATAATGTACAAATATTTCTCTCCTAATCGGGAGGGAGTGTTAAAATAAAGTGTCAGGGTCAGGCATTGCCATTTCTTATAAAAACGGTCTTTAAAACGCTCTGTGATTTTCACAGTTAAAGTGATCTGTGTGTTTCTTTTTATTGATATTGCTTTGTGTTTTTTACTGATGCTTCCTGTTTATACTATCCCTTTGCTGCTGTAATGTTACACATTTACTTACTGCATGACCACTTAAAGATTATCATCTCTTATCATCAAGAATGTTTGCCTTTTTTGGATTCTCCGTTCACTGTGAAGGCACATCTGAAAAATGAGGTTTTCTTCAAGATATAATATCAGTTTCATGTAATCCATGTGTTAAAGTAGTAAGTAGCAATGTGACACCAAAGAAAAACATTTACAGGATAAAAACTTGACCAGAATCTGAAAATCAACAATTCATAGACTGCATATCACCAATGAATACACAATTATTACAGTGGATGGCAGTGAATCAAATAGTTGTTCTACTTGCTGTGACTGACAGGAGAGATGATCAGAGGGGCAGAGTTTTTACCTTGGCTATTATGAGGACTGAAGTATGGGTAGAGTTTCTCAGTGAAGGTGCAGCCAGTAAAGGAGTAGATAAGAGCTGCAGCATCAACATCATAAAAGGAGACCAGACCCTCCTCATAATCCACAAACACCCCCACCTTCTCAGGCTGAGACTTCAGAGAGAGACTGACTGAAGAGTAAGCAAAAGCTTTGTACTCATTTTCATTCCTCAAACATATCGTCCAGTAACCATTCTGAGGTCTCAGTTTGATCTGTCCCTTCCTGTTGATCGACTCTCTGGCCACTCCTAAATCCCACTCAGTCTTCCCTTTAACTTGAACCTCATAATAAAATCTTCCTGAAGAGAAACTCTGCTTTGCTAAGACACAGGGACAAGTATCAAATCTCTCTGGACTGTTTGGGAGATTCTTCTTTACATCACCACATGTAACTTGTTTTCCAGACACGATGAGGTTGGGATGTGCTGTATCAGGATCGAGTGTCACATCCACTGCATACTGCTGGACCCTCTGCATCTTGGTCTCAGCAAGCAGCTTCTTCATCTGTTTACTGAGCGTCTCCTCCAGCTGACTCACAGCTCTCCTCACAGTCCCCTCATATGAAGGTAGAACGACGCTGACCTCTGTCCAGTCCTTGGAGGGTGGAGCAGTGTTCAGGGACGTGAAGCTTTGGAGGAGGTGGAGGTGGTCTTCAGAGCGTGAGAGCTGCTCCACCTCAGTGCTCCTCTTCTTCAGCTCAGAGATTTCCTGTTCCAGCTCTTTGATGAAGCCTTCAGCCTGTTTCTCTGTCTTTCTCTGCTTCTCTTTGATCGTGTCCATGAGCTCGGCCTGGCTTCTCTCAACAGACTCCTTCAGAGCGGTGAAGACCTGAACACCATCTGCTATCTCTCTGTCTGCATCTTCCTCACTGAGCTCCACTGAGTGTTTGATCTCCTCAATCTTCAGTCGTCTCTTCTGGATCATCTGCTGAATTTCAGCCTCTGTCTTCCCCAGCTCGGCCTTCTTTCCTTCATATTCTTCTCTCAGAGGAACAACATCATGTGTCTTGTGGTCTAAAACAGTGCAGAGCATGCAGACACACATCTGGTCGGTCTTACAGAACAGCTCCAGCAGTTTATCGTGCTTCAGACACATCCTGCCTTCCAGGTTCTCCACAGGGTCGATCAGCTGATGTCTTTTCAGGCCTGATCTTGTCAGATGAGGCTCCAGGTGAGTCTCACAGTAGGATTCCAGACACACCAGGCAGGACTTCAGGGCCTTCAGTTTGGTTCCAGTGCAGACGTCACAGGGAACTTCTCCTGGTTTGGAAACTTGTTGCTCTGAGCTGCTGCTGCTGGCTTTCTGTTGAGCTGACTGTCTGAACTGAGCAGCCATCTCAGAGATGAAGGTGTTGACTCGAAGTTGAGGTCTTGGATCAAAAACCTCTTTACAGTTTGGACACTGATAGGGGACATTAGTACTCCAGTGTGTAGTGATGCAGGTTTTACAGAAGTTGTGTCCACATGGTGTGCTGACTGGATCAGTGAACACATCCAGACAGATGGAGCACAGGAACTGATCTTCAGTCAGCAGACAGCTGGCAGCAGACATATCGACACTCTGAGGACACAAAGTGTGAGAAAACAAAACTAAAATTAAACCATGATTAGAAAAAGAAGAGTCATCCTTAATGTTGTTGTTATATCACACCTGAGAGCCAAATTTTATAAGGAAATGCAGCAATGCAAATATGTGCTGTGGTTGTCGATGAATTAGCGGCCACAACCTGCATGTGACCAGAGTCTGATACAATAACCTGGACTATGCTGCGAGTGAAGGAGAGCTCAGATGTGCAGTTCAGCAGTGATATTTCTCTGAGTTCATCAGGCTCAGAAAATAAGTGACAACATGGTGATCTTCATTCCAAAACATTTACTTTGACTGCCTGGAGAAATATTATATAATAATAATAAATATAATATAATCTTGAACTAGGCTTGTGTGGTTATTTCTTCATATTTTAATACCTTCCTGACATTTCTTCGGGGTTTATGGTACACAACGGTATTAAGGCTAATTTATAGTCCCTTTACACGTGAAAATAGATACGTCTGATTTAAACGTTGTAAACATCACTGCCCTCATATTTTCATATACAGCCGACAGCTGGCACTTTAGGGCAGAGCCAAAAGTCTCACACAACAACTAACGAGGAGATGATGGAGGAGGCTGCAGGACGGCAGAGTTGCAGACGACGGTGGTCTGTGCAGCCATGTAACATTTCTTCCCGTCATGTTGTCGGAGAATTCTCTTCACTATATTACTAATTCATTCCATTCTGTCATTATTTAAATTTCTTTGTTGTCTCCTACGGTTGTATCTTGCTTAATCTGTGCTACACTGCCTCCACAATGTCTGATGGTACTGCTCCGTTTCGTCCGTATACACAAACTTTCAGGAAATGCGCACAAATACGGACGAAATGAACACACGATACAGACAGAAGGCTACGTCCGTCTACATCTCAGTATCTAACTTGAGCATAAATGAGCCCTTAAACCTTGTTTCCACTTATGTATGTGAGTGGTGTCCGTAGATCTGTAAATATACGGATGATGCCTCTAGTGTCCAACACAAGGAAGTGCATTTCTTTACTGTTTGTCACCATTCAGTAGTTTGGAATATGAGCTTAGAACATTATGAACATACGTCTTTTTAATTAAGTATTTCACAAAACATACCACGTACCTGGCAGGCCTACATCTTCATTTATTTGTTGCCATGCAATACTGGTTCTGTTTTTGTATTGGTAATGTTCCAAGCTCTTATTCCAAACTACTGGATGGTGAAAAACTGGTAAAATTAGCCCCTCCCCATGGCTACAGGTAGTTCAGGTTTCTATCCATCTGTAAAGAAATGCACTTCCTTGTGTTGGACACCAGAGGCATCATCCGTACAACATATAAAATAACATAAAGCAATGATTAACTGATCTGATGTCTTAACATGATATCGTCACAAGCCCTCTGGTTCTTGTTAATATCCTCGTGAGACCTGAACTTTTGTTGGGTTTGCATTTTTAATTTCTCCGAGCTATTTGGAATCAGAAGGATAAAAATCTAAACACTGTCAACGATAACAAAGTCCCAATGTCCTCGAGCAAGACGATAATTAGGTCCCAGTGTCCTCCCAGTGTACTTCCTAATTAACAGTGTCTTAGCTTGTTACTGTTGCTAAACTTGGACAGATCACAGATTAAATAATACAATGATACTGTTAGCCTGCTGCTTAGATTGTTATTTGACTAAAGATATTTTTGAAGTAGGCTTAAGATTTTTAATTACATTTTAATATTTAACTTTATATTTATTGCAGCTCCCATGTGATATATATGGAACACGTTTGGATTTCTTGTTTTTGTCTTTTATTTATCTCTTATTTACATAAAGACTGAGTGGAACTTCCTGTCTGAGTAAAGTTCAGGTTTTCAGTTCACATCAGTTGTTTAAACACAGTAAATATGATCAGCTGTACAGCCTTACAAAGACAGACAGCAGCCACTACACAAACAGTGAAGCTGTTGTCACAGTTTTATATATAAACGGCTTTAGAGGCAATAAGAGAAGCTCCAAAGTGACTCCAGGCTAGGACAGTTAGCTTTTAGCATGACTAACGTTAGGTTTCTCTTTCTCTGTAATTGATCCTGGTTTTAACCAAACTTATGACGGAATCTTCAGTTTCCTGTTGTCTCTGTAGGTCAGTGAACTCACCAGTGTTTGTTGTTGATGGAAACCTGCTGGATTCAGTTGAATGTTTGTGTAGAGAGAAACACAGAGACTTGTCTCCACTGCAGCTCTGCTCTCACTCACACTGACTTTCAGGAAATGTGACATCATAGCTCTGCTCTGTCACTGTTGCTCCACCTCTCAGTGTACAAGGAGGAAACATTTCATACTCCTGTTTATGATCATGTTTTACTGAGGAGAGTTTTCACTGACTGATGCAACACACAGGAATGTTATGTGTTAAGTCAAAAGCTGAATTTGAAATTCTGGAGATTCACTCTTGTGCAAATCATGCCAGGCGACGCCCACAAACACTGAACTGGTGCAGTAAACTGCACATCAAATATGTTGTTAAGAGGAGACACCCCAGGTGAATAAGGTAAAGTCTTAAAGTAAGGGACTGTTCTCTACTTGTCACAGGATAGGGGTGGCTGTGGTGTGACTTGTTCATATATATACATATATATATATATTAAGCTCCTGGAAACTACAATATTTTTTCCTTGAGAATAAGTGACCCTCCCTCCATCATAACTTACTTGTTAGATTTTTAAACCTAGCCCTTTGATGTCTGAAAGTTAAAAGCAGAAGAAAATCCAGGAGTTTAAAATCATGGAAACTGTTTTTATTTTGAGCCAAATATGAAATAAGATGTTGAATAAAGTGATTTTGAGGAAATAACATAATTATTTTTTCTGAAGCGTTTGTTGCACATGATGTGTCCAAGGACCGTCGGAAATGTGAAAATCCACAATAATTTCTGTTCTTACAGCGTCTGGCTGTGATAAATGGAGAAATGTTGGTGATTTTGTTTAGAAGGCATGTTTGTTGTTAGCCAATCTCAGTTTCCCTCCTTTTGCCCGTGTCTTGTTGTTACTTTTCTGTGTACACACACCTGTGTGTTTCCCTTTGTTCTTTGTCTGTTCATCTGCGTTCATTCTTGTGTTCTTGGTGTCGTCTCCTGTCTGGTGTCTTTTGTTCTATTTGGATTTTTTTTTCCTGAGTTCATAATGTTATCTCGGTTGGTTTCCAGTGTTTGGTCCTCTGTCATGTAGACTTTCAGTTACCTGCCTGCTCTGGATGTTTTTTTATCGTCTTTATTAAAGCTCGCTTTTTGTTGAACCCCAAACCTGCCCTCTGCTCTGCATTTGGGTCCTTCCAGAACTGATCCCTGACAGTGTTATCAAGACAATAGAAAAAAATAGATGATAAAAACATTACCAGAATAACCAGGAATAAAAATATTTAAACAGTTATTACAGTCACTACAAGTGATTTTTTTTTAATTAGACTTTTTTCTTTCATTTGAGGAAAGTGAACTGTGTTTCAAGTTTCTTCACAGACATGAACTGTTTTAATGATGACAGAGTAGCCTAATAAAATGCTTCACATGCGATCTGTTCAACTTCCACATGAATTCTTATGTAAATCAGCATCATATCAGTTTGCTGCTGTAGATTAACCAGCTGAGCAGAACTGTCCCCTCAAATACAGAACATGAAAACACAGAGAGGAAAGAAATACAAGACAACAGCTTTTATTAAAGATCGGTCAGATACAGTCAGGGCTTCACATCTGGACAGATGTTACGTTTAAGAATCCTCAGGGCTGCTGTGAAACTGCACCCACTCAGGGCAACAACAAAGTTTATCTTGGGTGTGTTGGTGCACTGGACAGTCAAGAGAGGATGGCAGAAGAAATACCCGAACATCAACTGAACTGAGCACTGATGATAATCAAGGACTGAGACATTTGCTGCTGTTTTTATCACTTTTTATTTAAGTATTTTGCACTTTGAGCACTCTTCTTTTTGTGCACTAATGTTTTGAATTAATTGACATGTTTGGGCATTGATCTCAGCCTGTGAACCTTTTTTGTGACTGTCCAGCTCAGTTGAACTGGTGTGCAGGTCTTTCTTCTGCCATCCTCTCTTGATTTTAAGAATCCTCTCATCCTACTGACCACAAGTCTTTGTGTCGCTAAGTATTTCAATAATTAAAACAGTCCAGTGTAAATACAGATCAGTGGTTTTCAAACTTTTGGTTCCTGAGGCACACCAAAGGGCGAGCTAAAATCTCAAAGCACACCTGTATTTATATCTGTGCACAACAGCTTCTATAACGTGTGTTATCACTCTTATCAAAACATTAAAAATAAGACAGATAGTTTTCATGATACTGTCTAATGACAGTTTTTTTCTTTTTTCTTTAGGTTGTAGGTCGCCTTCACTGGTGCTTTGTTGTAATTTGCTCTGTACAATAAAGCGATCCATCGTCACACTCACTGCTGTCTCCTTTTAAATGTCATCATGCCTCACACTGGCTGCCAATCAGGGCTTTTGATGAGTCACACACTGATAATTCCCATGCGCGAATGGCAACAAATAGGTTCCCTATGAAGGTTTTTTAAATTAAATCAAATGAAATTACATTTTTAGCTAGAGTTGCCTCTTTATTGGGAAATGGGTGCAAACAACATACTGATGCAGTCAATTAAGAATTCATTCATAACTTTTTGAAGAGGCCCAGTTGAATACTGGAATAATAATGTGTGGTAATCAAAAAATCCCACAACACACACACAGACTGGCATCACGGCACACCATTTAAGAACCACTGATATAGACTATGTATAGGTTAGGATCTGTAATGTGAATGTATTCAGTCTCTTTGACTACTAAACTTCACCATCTGCCACAGCATGTTTTCTGTTCACAGAATAAACCTTCAAATCAGACAGTTAGTATCAAAATCTCTCCAATTCAACAAAAATGAAAAGTTTATCTAAAACATTATATTATTGAGTCAACATCTAAACCAATCAGCTGTTAGATCAGGTGAGAGCCAGGTGTTTCCCATCATGCCCTGGGGCTTGTAGTCGGTGGAGACCAGCTGCAGTGCCTGGCTCTAAAAACTGCAGCTGCCTCAATCTGGTGAGATTTGGCTCATTGGAAATGAGCCGGCCTGCACAGAATCGATCACTGCCGATCGCAGCACAATGCATGCTGGTTAGTGTCCGACTTCGTTCCGACTTCCTCTGACATCATGCAAAAGTGGACAACAATATTCTCGCGAGATCAAGGCAGCCGCAGTTTTCAGAGCCAAACAATCTCCATCCACTGCTAAACCCAGTTACAATGCACAACCTTAAACATCTCCAGCATTACATGCCACATACATATTAATGCAGCAGGAACATTCATCCAAACATATCAGATAAAACAGTAAAACACTGTTTTACTGTGCAATGAATACTTTTAGTTTTTATAGCCTACCAGGAGTACATCCTGCTGATAACACCTACAGACTTGTACTTAAGTAAGGTTTTGTACACAGGACTTTTACTTTTAGTGGAGTAATTTCAGTGTGGTATTAATACTTTTACTGACCTTAAGGATGGTGTCAGCCTACTTCGTCCACCACTGCCTGTACAATATGATATTGCCACCATCATATTAAAATTGTTATATAAAATATATCAATTAGAAAACAAATGTGTACAGCAAATGTTTTTCAGACATAACATAAAGGTGAAGGTGGTGGTTTTTTTATATTTATTCAAGTTTCCTGATCATGTATAGGAGCTGGATGACCAGGTTAACATGTCTCATGTAAATGTGGTATCCTAAATAAGATCAATATTAGGATATTTTAATGTGCATATAGCAAAAAAGTCAAAATGTCTAAATTTAAAAATTGCAAATATTAAACCGTAAGTCATCTATTTGTTATTTGTCTTGAATGTGGATTCATATCTTATTTTATAACATTTCAGTTGCTTTATACTTAAAAGAGAAAATAGTCTGCACAATCATCTGTGACAAAATTTCTTTTTAAGTATCAGAGCACGAGAAGTTACAGGAGTTTGTTTTCATGAACAGATTGAAAATGCACAACAAATACTGTTTGGATACAGGACACAAAAAATCACAGAAGAATCTTGTTATTGTGCATGTAATTAAGTTTTTTCAAATGAATTTAGGAATCCATGAAAAATTTAGCAGCAGTATTTAGAAAAAACAAAAAAGCATAGAAACATTTTCCAAAAAGTCCCAACTGTGCATCAAAAAAGGGGAAAAAACATTCATCAGAGTCTGAAAAAGAACTCAGCATGAAAGGCCAACAGTGCTGGTAAATGTGCAATTTTCTTTTATTAAGTGTTTTGCAGTCTGTTTGCAGAAAATTAAGTGGCTGTTCTACTTAGTGTGACAGGAGAGATGATCAGAGGGGCAGAGTTTTTACTATCATTGTTAGTACAGGGACTGAAGTATGGGTAGAGTTTCTCAGTGAAGGAGCAGCCAGTAAAGGAGTAGATAAGAGCTGCAGCATCAACATCATAAAAGGAGACCAGACCCTCCTCATAATCCACAAACACCCCCACCTTCTCAGGCCGAGACTTCAGAGAGAGACGGATATCAGGGCCGGCACGGGCATAATACTCATTTTCATTTCTCAAAGATAATAACCAGAAGCCATTCTGAGGGTTTGCTGCGATTTCTCCCTTCCTGTTGATCGACTCTCTGGCCACTCCTAAATTCCACTCAGTCTTCCCTTTAACCTGAACCTCATAATAAAATCTTCCTGAAGAGAAACTCTGCTTTGCTAAGACATTAACATAAGCATAAAATCTCTTCGGATTGTCTGGGACATTCTTCCACACATCACCAAGCTTTACTTGTTTCCCATCATCAGACAGGATGAGTGTAGGATGTGCTGTATCAGGATCAAGTGTCACATCCACTGCAGACTGCTGGACCCTCTTCAGCTCGACCTCAAACAGCTTCTTCATCTGTTTACTGAGCGTCTCCTCCAGCTGACTCAAAGCTCTTTTCATAGTCTCTTCATATGAAGGTGGACGGACGCTGACCTCTGTCCAGTCCTTGGTGGGTGGAGCAGTGTTCAGGGAAGTGAAGCTTTGGAGGAGGTGGAGGTGGTCTTCAGAGCGTGAGAGCTGCTCCACCTCAGTGCTCCTCTTCTTCAGCTCAGAGATTTCCTGTTCCAGCTCTTTGATGAAGCCTTCAGCCTGTTTCTCTGTCTTTCTCTGCTTCTCTTTGATCGTGTCCATGAGCTCGGCCTGGCTTCTCTCAACAGACTCCTTCAGAGCGGTGAAGACCTGAACACCATCTGCTATCTCTCTGTCTGCATCT
>NC_065525.1:45006358-45026935 GCF_006386435.1 Epinephelus moara | reverse complement strand
AACCTGATATGAAGTGTGCGCTGCACATGTGAGCATTTTTGATGATGGCCTCCGTCCAGTCCTTTGGTCTTATCACATTTAACCATAGTTGTCTTTGTTTTTGTTGACGGGCAGTGGCGGCTGGTTTTGAGCCATGACTCCTTCTATTCTGGCTCCCAATAACACAACTGCTGGAGAGCAGAGGTAGAGGGAGGAGTGGCTCATGACACACTTTGTTTTGCTCTACAGGCAGTGCACAACAGCAAACCTAGCGGTGAAACGATTTCGCTTATTGCTCCTTTAAGGCTGATTCATTGACACAGCATGCTTGTAGGCTGCTGTAAGGTTAGGTTTACAGAGGAAATAACGGGATGTGACTTAATCGTGTGAAAATATTGTTAGTGAAACAGAAACAAGCGTTAGTTAGGGAACAAGAGTTAAGAGTCACAAAGACTCACTTGTGTTAAAAGTTACTTACAACCAGTGTATTTACTGTAGGCTGTGTGTCCGGGGTCCTTCGCCTGTGGAACGAGTAACGTGACCACTAACTTGTCCCCAAATGAACGCATGTTTCTGTGAGGCCTATGTGTTTCACTAACGTTCTTTATGTATTATGAAGGATGTCAGACTGGCCAATCAGTGGCAGAGTTGGGCCCGGAGTTTTGACTGACACAGAACCGGCACGGTGCCACCTAATTAAGTAGGCTACTTACAACGGCATGAAAGACAATCTGATATTCTGTTTGTTGTTGGTTATTTCCTTAAAAACTACAACTTTATTCTCGTAATATTATGACTTTAATCTCATAATATTTCGACTTTAATCTCATTAAATTACGACTTTAATCTCATAATATTTCGACTTTAATCTCGTAATATTATGACTTTAATCTCATAATATTTCGACTTTATTCTCGTAATATTATGACTTTAATCTCGTTAAATTACGACTTTAATCTCATAATATTTCGACTTTATTCTCGTTAAATTACGACTTTAATCTCATAATATTTCGACTTTAATCTCGTTAAATTACGACTTTAATCTCATAATATTTCGACTTTAATCTCGTTAAATTACGACTTTAATCTAATAATATTTCGACTTTATTCTCGTAATATTATGACTTTAATCTCGTTAAATTACGACTTTAATCTCATAATATTTCGACTTTATTCTCGAAATCTCCGAATTTTTTCTTCTTCAATGTGGCCCTAATACTCCGTCGTAGTTACATAAATGATCTTAAAGAACATTTTCTCTGAAAGCACCTGCGGGTTTATAAAATGATGTCATAATAATAAAGGATGTTATCAAAGTCCTGCTGAAGCATGAAGGTTCTATTTCTGGCGTCTTTTCACTGTGATAAAAGTCTCTGACCTGTCACAACTGGAAAAAATTATTAATAATTAAGTATTAAAATAATAATTAATTAATAATTAATATTATGCAACTTATAAGTCGACTGACTCCATCAGCATTGTTTTTTAGAAATGCCCACTCAGCAAAAAGCTATAAGCAGTGATGCAGGTGGAGTTGTAGGAGGTATCTCTCCATAGTCAGTGTATTGCCTTCAGTAAATGGAGGTTGGCATGCTCCCAGTTTGGAGAGGGGGACGGGGAACCGAAGCCGTTACATCGCTCTTTTTAAAACCACCAGAATCCTCTGAGAAAAACAGGAATTTTAATTCGTAAAACACAGGAGATGCTGGTCTACCCCTGATCAGTTAGTTAGTTGAGCACATTCCACGGCAACCAGCACACCACAGTCTGACGCACTGAGCTCCCTGTCAGCGCCACAGTTTGCGACTGTTTTCCAAAGATCCGACAGAGTTTGTGGATATTTTGAGACCATCAAGTGGAGGTGGATTGCTCTGCCGTTTCTTCTGAGATTTTACAGCATTTCTGACGGCTGCCTCTGGCTGATCCCTGCCTGCTGACAGTCACTGATATGAATGCAGCATTTAGTGATTAGCCTCTGTTAGTTTTTCATCCATCCATTTTCATCCACTTATCTGAAGGTGGGTCGCGGGGGCAGCAGGTCGAGCAAAGAACCCCAGACGTCCCTCTCCCCAGCAACACTTTTCCAGCTCCTCCTGGAGGACCCCGAGGTGTTCCCAGACCAGATGAGATATATAATCCCTCCAGTGTGTTCTGGGTCTGCCCCGGGGCCTCCTACCAGTGGGACATGCATGGAACACCTCTAACAGGAGGCCTCCAGCAGGACCCTGATCAGATGTTGAACCACCTCAGCTGACCCCTTTCAACATGAAGGAGCAGCGGCTCTACTCCGAGCTCCCTCCAGATGTCAGACTCCTCCCCCTATCTCTAAGGCTGAGCCCAGACACCCTTCAGAGGAAACTCATTTCGGCCGCTTGTATCTGTGACCTCAGTCTTTCGGTCACTACCCAGAGCTCATGACCATAGGTGAGGGTTGGGACGTAGATGGACCAGTAAAACAAAAGCTTCGCCTTCTGGCTCAGCTCCCTCTTCACCACGACAGTCCGGCGCAGCGTCTACATCACTGCAGATGCAGTTAACCCCCCAAAACACAATGTGATCCCTGCATTACTGTCACATCACACATTAAATAGAATAAAACTGCCACCCTGCTGCTTAGATTGTAGAGTGAAAATATTTTCTAAGCATGCAAAAAGAGTTTAATTCCAGTTAATATGGAACTTAACACATTTATTACCATTTACAGTGAAATATTTAGCCACTCTTTGGCTTTATTATTTGTTTTACTGAAGCGTCTGAGGGAGTAGAGAGGAAAAAATCCTTCTCTGTCCAAAGACTCTTCGTGTCAGAGAGTCAGGCTGAGTAAAGCTCAGGTTCTGAGCTCAAACAGTTGTTGAAACACAGTAAATACAATCAGCTGTAAAGCTAGCCTTGGACCAAGACTGTAAAGCCTTACGACAACTGACTTAGGTAACTACAGAAACAGTGAAGCGCAGAGAAAAAGTTTAAAGTTCAAGACTGCTTACGTCAATTTTATGACTTTAGAGGCGATAAAAAGAAGAAGTCAGATACTGCACTCTGTGTTTGGACAGTTCAAATCCAGGCTAGGACAGTTAGCTTTTAGCATGACTAACGTTAGGTTTCTCTTTCTCTGTAATTGATCCTGGTTTTAACTAACCTTATGACGGAATCTTCAGTGTCCTGTTGTCTCTGTAGGTCAGTGAACTCACCAGTGTTTGTTGTTGATGGAAACCTGCTGGATTCAGTTGAATGTTTGTGTAGAGAGAAACACAGAGACTTGTCTCCACTGCAGCTCTGCTCTCACTCACACTGACTTTCAGTTTCGTTTCAGGAAATGTGACGTCACTGTTGCTCCACCTCTCAGTGTACAAGGAGGAAACATTTCATACTCCAGTTTATGATCATGTGTTACTGAGGTCACTTTTCACTCACTGATGCAACACACAGGAATGTTATGTGTTATTTTTTCTGTCTCGTCGCAGCCCAGCTCCCTCAGTCACACTCACATGATATATTTTGTTTTAATTATTTAATATTGAGTAGAGTGTCCTGTAGTTATTTGTCTGTACTGATCACTGATGCGTTGTGTCTGAAAGTCTGGACCAGATTCAGCCTCTCTAAGAGACTGTTCTTTACTTATCAGAGGAGGGGGTGGCTTTGTTTTTTCCTTTGTTTTAATTGTTTTTATTTTGAGCTCCCTGAAGCTTCACTTACAGCTTCTGGCTGTGATAAATGGTGTCATTATGGCGACTATTAAAGTAAAGCTGTGTTAAAATTGATACAAAATACAACCCCTCCCCTAAGCCGAAAAAAATAAAAAAAAATAAAAGTCCCTCCTTAGTGCTTAAAAAATTATTTGACATGCCTCCCCCTTTTTGCACCACCCCCTCCTCTCTTATAAATACCGAACAGTCCCTAATAGATATCACCATGACACTTCCCCAGCTGATCACTTACAGGAAGACAATTATTTTTTGTACTGCCAGTTGTTTTTAATGAAATATGTTTAAATATTTAAATGAATAAAAAAAACCCACACATTTTCATACATTTCCAGAACAAAATCTGAACACTGGATAAAGTCAGGTTCAAAATTCATGTTTGACTTTTTTTTTTGTCATATCAGAGTCAAATGTTTTTACAGAGGGAATTAAAGATGTCTCTTGTTATCCCTCAGTAAATCAGAAAATGCTGTCAACAGCCGTTTACTTTTGGCCATATTTTAAATAAGATGTAGAATAAAGTGATCTTGATAAAATGTCACTGTTCACTATTTTGAGCACAGATTTGATTTAATATTACTTTTTAAATGTATTTATTAGTTTAGGATGGAAGCATTCGTTGCACATGATTTGTCTGAGGATCTTTGGAAATGCAAAAAGCCATCAATAATCTCTGTTTTTACATTTTCTGGCTGTGAGAAATGCTGCAATTCTGGTGATTTTGTTTAGAAGGCATTTTTAAGCAGTAAATTAAATACTCAATACAACCATTTACAGTTGTATATCCCGCTCCTAAGCCAAAATAAAAACCATAAATCACTCCCTAGTGCTTAAAAGATTATTTGACATGCCTCCCCATTTTTGCACCACCCTCTCCCTTCTCATAAATAACGAACAGTCCCTAACATCGACCAACTAGTGTTAAAATGCAGCTGGTTATGATCGATATGTTTAACAGGCCTGCAGTGACACCTAGTGGACAGAAATGGGAGCTGCACTACACTAAACCAGTGTCTCCTGTCCTGAGTGGATGGTTGATGGACAGTTTATTGTTCTGTGTTCATGAAAACAATGTAAATATAAGTTTACAATATTTTACTTGTGCAGGTGAGACACTCCAGGTCAAAACCTTTTTCAATGCATCCGTCAATTTTGATATTTTGGGCTATTTTGCTTCTATAATGTTTTTTTTTCCAGACTAATGAAAAGAAAACGCCCAAATTACATACTCAAATTTAGGTATTTATTTTAGTTCGAATGTTTGCTCTTGAATTTTATACAAAAGATGCATATTTAATTAGATAATGTATTATTTGCATATTTAACTATCTGTTCAAATTTTAACCGTAATGTCTTATTTTTGTCTAAAAATGTGAAGACTTTTTTCCCTCAAAAATTATTATTTTTTTCTTATTCTATGATTTTAAATTTGAACACAAAGGAAACCACCATGAAACTTTCTCATAAAGTTAGGACACCACATTAAGACAATTGATTTTTGTATGAGCCCACAAGTTTTCAGAAATTTTAAGTTTAAATATGCAAATGCAGCATTATCCAATTTTGCTTACAATTCCAGAGCAAAAGTCCAAACTAAAATAAAGACCTAAATATTAGGGTTAATTACGACTAACTGTGCATTCACCACGCTTTTGGTGTGAATGCACAGTAAAGAAGACAGCAGCGTTATAAATCTGTATCCAAATAAAGCAGAGACGAAACCAGAGCGGTACGGTGGCCGTTAAGATGTTAACTGACAGAGCCCGTCGGCCTCCAAACTGGGAGCGCTTGCTGTAATAAAGGCGTGTCCCGGGATGAAAAATACGCAGAGAACCTTGAGGAAACTTTATTTTGTATCCGGCACGGTAACAAAAACAAGCGCACCCCAAGGAAGCCGAGGAACTGGTGGAACTGTTTTACGAACGTTAGCATAGTTAGCATACAGTTAGCATACAGTTAGCTTGGACTTCACAAACGATATTCACAACTTTAGTTAATGTTTTTTAAAAACTGTCGTGATAGTTTTGATCGATGAAACCTTACGGACTAGAGGAATATAAATAATGGCGGAATGAACACATATTCAGACTCTGACAGCTTCAAAGGTAAGGACACGGCAGTTTTTGTCTCCTGATTAGCATGCTAGTACGTTAAATCTGAATGAATCATACTTTGGTTGTCATGGTTACCATACAATGAACCGAACCAACGATGTGCAGCATCTCCATATTAACACAAGTTTGACGTTTAATATCTATATTTTGTTGCGACATTAGCTCGAGCAGGTGTTTCGGATTTACTTCCGACCATGTTAACCGTCAGCTGAATGCGTCTGCTCTGTGGTTGTCATGGTGACAACAGCTGTTTTCCACCCGGAAGAGAATGTGTCGCTGTCCTCGTGAATGCCTCTTGGTTCAAGTTTTCATTACAATGTCAAACAAAGTCAACCTGATTTGTCTCTGGACTCTTGTTTGAGGAAACCAGTCACACATTAACACTCAGTCTCATTTTGAATACGACCTGTTGTGACAGAATGTTGAAAACTAAGAGAGAAAGTTGCTTTTCCTGTAAATTTAACTCATATCTGTAATACACTTTATAAATAGGCCTACACAGTTTCGTCTTTGGCACCTGTTTAAATCAACATGTGCCATGTTAAAGAACTATGCCACCCTTTGAAATGTGAAAAAGAGAACATCTTCACGGGATTCGAACTCACTCCATTATGGGAAAATAAGTGACAACCACAGATGTATTTGGTTTAATCTGGATAGTACGCTTAACAACCCTTTTTGAGGTACGTACTTCAATTTTTTTAATGATTAAGTTGTGTATTTTGAATGTAAATGAGGTGCCAGTGTGCAAATAGATATATCAAATTAGAGCTTGTTTATCGAAAAAGTTTATTAAAAATGTCATTCACATGTATGAAAATAAATGTCCTGACTCAGCGACAGGATCAGTCATGATTTAAAGTTAATTAATGACATGTTCTGTGTTCTTCTAAACAGCAGGCCGCATACTGTTATGCACTGATGGAGTGAAACTAACAGTGAAATTGTTCTTTGTGTTTGCTTAATAATTATAAATAATAAATACAATAGATGCAGTTTTGTTGTTTGTACACTAGGGCTGCAACGATTAGGTGACTAATCGATGACTAATTAACTATTGAAAAAGTTGGTGACTATTTTAGTAGTCGACTAATCGGTTTGAGTCTTTCTTCATAGAAAAGTACTATAAAGTGCCCAAAATACTCTTATTGCAGCTTCTTACGTTCAAATATTGGCAGCTTTACACACTCTCCCATGGCAGTGAACTAAAACCCTTTGGTGTGAGTACGAACCAAGACATTAGACATAATTTTGGGGTTTGGGAGAGACAGACCGACATTTTTCAACATTTTAACACATTTTTTGATAAAATGATTTGTCGACTAATCAAAGAAATAATCGACAGATTAGTCGACAATTACAATAATCGTTAGTTGCAGCCCTATTGTACACTAGGTGGCGCACTAGAGCAAGAAAACGGCAGGAATATAGGTAAGGTGCAGGTGATGAGCAGCAGGTGTGTGAAGGGGTGGCAGCATGAAGAGTTTGTAGCATGTTGAAACTGGAATTGATGAGTGGAAACTAAGACACTGAACTGCTGAATGGACACTAACCTGTGAGTAACAACTGAGATGACTTATGGACAGACAATGTTTTAACCGTGTGAAGGTGAGCACGTGAAAATAAATGGGTCACCGCACTCAAAGAAATCTGAAGAATTCAACATTGGTTTATTGTTGTTGCTCAGAACACGTGTCCGAAAAGTTCTCCCCGTTCGCCACTCAGATGCCTTAAACGTAAGGTTTTTTTTATTGAAAGACTCTACACAAATAAATATTAAATAACAAATAAAAATAATGGCCGTCTTCAGGAAGTTTTTATTTTCATCAGAAAATCAGACAATCAGTGTGGTTTTTTACATTTAATTTAAAAGGACAGACAATTAGAATAAGCATCATTATAGTTGAGTAGATGTGCAAAAACATACTGTATATCAGGTCCCCTGGGTCAAGATAAGTACAATAAAATGTACGTGGTGATTTCCTACCTCTGCCAATGTGCCATTCTGACTGTAAGCATTTCAGTTTGTATCTGTTTCATACACTTCACAGTCTATGATCCATCATAATCTCTCTGCACTTCACTGCTGTTCTTCAGTGTTATGCCCCTTTTCTCTACCTGCAACAGAGCACCGAAGATAATCACAGCCATGCTGATATTCAGTACAACAGCACGATCTCAAGTTTGGTATTTAATGATTAAAGTGATATTTAATCATTAAAGGCTCAGAACACCTGTAAACCAGAGTGATACATGCAGAGTTTAAGTCTCAGTGCTGTTACACTGTATATCAGCACCCATAGAATGACTCCTATCCAATCAAATTGCTTGGTCGACAGTATGATATGCGCTGACATCAAAATATTTTTATTGCTCTGTTATGTATTCGTGACAGTAGGGCTGCCCCTGACTAAGAATTTTCCTAGTCGACCAATAGTCGTTATTTAGAGCCATTAGTCGACTAGTCGTCCGCATGTTTACAATATGAATGTAATGATGAAATGATATATTTTGGTGGTTTGAGTTGAAGGTGTGAGAAAGAATAGTATCAGTAACATTGTTAACACTGTGCTACATTACAGAGAAATACAAACCGTACTAATGAACCTTCATTAATATAGGCCTATATTTTATCTCCAAGTGCACGTCACACACTGAGCGAGCCGCCTGTTAATGACGCTGTGGGCTAATGGGCATGTAGCTACTTCCATGTTTCACATGATACGTCATGTTTGTAGTCGACCAATGAAGATGAGTTTACATATCACCTTGGGTTCGTCCTTCACCTTCTCAAAATGATCCCACACTTTGGATTTCCTGCCCGACATGTTATTAACTAGCCTGTGGAATAACCGCAGGTACCAGCCCTGGAGATTAACCTGACTCCTGTCTGACTGATGAGTGTGGACACTTCCTGTTGAAAGGACAGACCCTTTCAAATTAAATTCCTACACTGGCCAGTCATATATTTTTTGATATGACAAGGCTCAGCTCCTAATAGTTTCACATTTTTGTTTTTTGTTTTTTCTTTTCTGCGACCAACGCCGACTAATGACCTCTCTGGTTGACTTGGTTGACTATTAGGGGACAGCCCTACTTGACAGTGGAATGAGCAACTATAAACCTATGTAAAGGCTTAGTCATGAAAAAAAATATATATACAGTGGAACCGCCGGAATCTTAAAAAAATACCATGATACAAATTTTTGGTCGAATCACACAGCACTAGATTAGAAAATGAATTTTTTTTTACTTTGGACCCCAGCCATTTAAGGCGTGGTTCATTTTTGGGAGTATATTGTTTTGTGATGATCAAACAGTTTTGAAGAAAGGTAATGCAATTTTTAGAATAAATTAAACTACATTAGATAATATCAATCACTGCGGTAAATTAGGTTTGTTGTAGTTTGACGGGAGAGATGATCAGAGGGGCAGAGGTTTTACCATTTGTTTCTTTTATCAAAAAATGGACTGTAGAATGGGTAGAGTTTCTCAGGGAAATGGCAGTCAGTAAAGGAGTAGATAAGAGCTGCAGCATCAGCATCATAAAAAGAGACCAGACCCTCCTCATAATCCACAAACACCCCCACCTTCTTGGGTCGAGACTTCAGAGAGAGACGGACTGCAAGCTCAGTGGCAGCGTAGTACTCATGGTTATCTCTCAAACATATTGTCCAGCAACCATTTTGAGGAGCTGGTATGAAATTTCTCTTCCTGTTAATCGACTCTGTGACCACTCCCAAATCCCATTCAGTATTCCCTTTAACTTTAACCTCGTAATAAAACTTTCCTGAAGAGAAACTCTGCTTTGCTATGACATTAACGTATTTAGAAAATCTCTCTGGGTTGTGTGGGACATTAAATCCCATTATATCCTGTTTTAATTGCTCTGCTAGACGGTCCCAGGGATTTGTTAATTCACGTGTCACATCCACTGCAAACTGCTGGACCCTCTTCAGCTCACCCTCAATCAATTTCTTCGTCTCTTCATGAAGCGTCTCCTCCAGCTGATTCACAGCTCTCACTACGGTCCCCTCATGTGAAGGTGGATGGAAGTTGACTTCTGTCCAGTCCTTGGTGGGTGGAGCAGTGTTCAGGGATGTAAAGCTTTGGAGGAGGTGGAGGTGGTCTTTAGAGCTCAGGGATGTAAAGCTTTGGAGGAGGTGGAGGTGGTCTTTAGAGCATGAGAGCTGCTCCACCTCAGCGCTCCTCTTCTTTAGCTCAGAGATTTCCTGTTCCAGCTCTTTGATGAAGCCTTCAGCCTGTTTCTCTGTCTTTCTCTGCTTCTCTTTGATCGTGTCCATGAGCTCGGCCTGGCTTCTCTCAACAGATTCCTTCAGAGCGGTGAAGACCTGAACACCATCTGCTATCTCTCTGTCTGCATCTTCCTCACTGAGCTCCACTGAGTGTTTGATCTCCTCAATCTTCAGTCGTCTCTTCTGGATCATCTGCTGAATTTCAGCCTCTGTCTTCCCCAGCTCGGCCTTCTTTCCTTCATATTCTTCTCTCAGAGGAACAACATCATGTGTCTTGTGGTCTGAAACAGTGCAGAGCATGCAGACACACATCTGGTCGGTCTTACAGAACAGCTCCAGCAGTTTATCGTGCTTCAGACACATCCTGCCTTCCAGGTTCTCCACAGGGTCGATCAGCTGATGTCTTTTCAGGCCTGATCTTGTCAGATGAGGCTCCAGGTGAGTCTCACAGTAGGATTCCAGACACACCAGGCAGGACTTCAGGGCCTTCAGTTTGGTTCCAGTGCAGACGTCACAGGGAACTTCTCCTGGTTTGGAAACTTGTTGCTCTGAGCTGCTGCTGCTGGCTTTCTGTTGAGCTGACTGTCTGAACTGAGCAGCCATCTCAGAGATGAAAGTGTTGACCTGCAGCTCAGGTCTGGTGTAGAAAACCTTCTTACAGTTTGGACACTGATAGGGGACATTAGTACTCCAGTGTTCAGTGATGCAGGTTTTACAGAAGTTGTGTCCACATGGTGTGCTGACTGGATCAGTGAACACATCCAGACAGATGGAGCACAGAAACTGATCTTCAGTCAGCAGACAGCTGGCAGCAGACATATCGACACTCTGAGGACAAAGTGTGAAAAAACAAACTGTAATTATACATCTTTGTTTACTTCAATAAAGATCAGTGCCCCTCTCTCTCTGACTAAGAACAAACTCAGATCAAACAGTGAAACAAGGCAGTGTTGATCAAAACTAAGATTCTGTTACTATGTTGCTTATTTCTCACCTAAAATGTTTTCAGAATCATATTTTAGCTCACAGTTTAACTGTAACACGAGACTGTTTGTTACTGGCTGGCTGCTATATTGTTTTAGGACAGGCAACTCAAATTGCATCACCCACAAGTGGGAGCGTTTATTGGTTCGATGCAGCACAGTGCATTCTGATAGTCATAGGTTTTCTACCTCTGCAGTAAAAGCAAATACCACAGTCCTTTTCCTTTGTTTTTTCTGGTCATACAGCACCAGTATCAAAAGTATTTATGTTTTTCTGCTACATAGACAGTCTAGTATTACAAAAAGCAGTGAAACACTTTTTTAAACAATTAAGATGTCACCATAAGTATTAACCAAAGACAATAAGCCAAATTCATGCTTGGCAAATGAGTTTTTAGTTACTGTACTTATGATGAATTATCTTTTTAACCACGTAAATAATTCAGTTTATAATAATAATAATAATAATAACAATAAAAAAAACAAATAATAGTAATACATTTTATTTGTAAGCGCTTTTAACAAATGCTCAAAGACACTTAATACATTTTATTTGTAAGCGCTTTTAACAAATGCTCAAAGACACTTTACAGTTTTTTAAAAAATCATAAAATAGAGCAAGTCAGAATAAAAAACGGTGTGGGGCGTTGGTAGCGCAGTGGATAGTGCCGACGCCCCATGTACAATGGCGATGCCTTGCCGCAGCGGTTGCAGGTTCAACTCCGGCTTGCAACCATTTGCTGCATGTCACCCCCCACTCTCTCCCTCTCTCCCCCATTTCACTCTATCCTGTACATTAAAGGCAAAAAAAGCCCAAAAAAATAATCTTTAAAAAAAGAATAAAAAAACGGCAATAAAACAGTATAAAACACACAAACAATACATTACATAGATGTCATGAAGCTTGGACTATTATCATGCATGAGAAATTTTGGGTAGATTGGACAATGTATGCTCGAGTTACAACAATTTCCTGATTTATGGTGAGACATGCAAAATGGCTGCCACGCCACAGCAACGCCATTTGACAACAATTCAGTTTTCAGCAGAAATCATCATCAAGGTCTTGAGGCATTTCAAAGTAATTTTGACGTGGCTCTAGTAAATATACAAGGAGAAGTCAATGACAGCATAAAACATGTAATTTCCTGTTGCCAGTAGGGGGCACTATAACTACAACTAATTACTGGCATATGAAAATGTTCACAGCAGGACTGTGATCAAACCTGTGAAGTTTTGGGCGGATTGGAAGATGTATGGTGGAGTTACAAACCACTTCCTGTTTCATGGTGAAACATGGAAGTTTGACGCCTCGACACGGTCACACGGTTTGATTAAAACTCAAACTCTGAGTAACTTTTCATGTCAAAGGTCTGTAGATGGTACAGACAAAGTTTGAAGTCAGTTGCATCAAATCTGTACACTGGAAATCCAGACTTCTCGCTGGAGCACAGTTTGAATTTGCTCAGCGAGTCACTCTGGCAATCAGTAATGATGCTCATTACCNTTGGTCGTAGTGTTATCCAATTGCGTGCAGTGATATTTTCAAATGCATGCTTGGTGCCGCCCCTCAAGTTGGGCCATTTACATTTACTCATAGCCAGACCCTAAATCTTTCTAGATTTGGGTCTGGATTTCCAGGCTATCAAATCTGTAGGAGGAGTTCGTTAAAGTACGACCTCTGGAAATGGGCAAAAATGCAAAAGAATTGCACAGTAAATTCAAAATGGCCGACATTCTGTTGGCACACAAACAGACATAGTGACTGAAATAACAGTAATTACATTAAAAATAGGACAAGAATAACCTGATGACATGACACACGGCGTGAAAGACGACCCGTGATGATTGATGTGGACCATTGTGTTGTCTGTCATGTCTGTCGGCCAAGTCACGGCATTTTATGACTCGCCTACTGTGACATAGTAACTGTCAGAACAAACAGAAATGGCGTGTAGTTTGAACTAGGCATGAAAACCCAGAGTTTAAAGTTCAAGACTGTTACCAAAGGTTGTAACAGTTAAATTAGTTGTAAAACTTAAACTTTATACCTTAACAGACAATAAAAGAGACAGTCACGCTGAATCAGACACTGCACGATCCAAAGGGCATCAAGCCTGGACTAGTTTATCTAGTGTTTCTTTTTTCGTTGGTTAGTGTTGGATTCAGCCCCTGCCTCATGTATATATGTGGTAAAACAATCTTATTTACTAAGCATCAAAATTAATTTTTCAAGTACAGGAAAGACATGTGGGAAACAGTCTGTGAATTTGCTCAAGCTGTGGCTGTATTCTCTCAACTCAACTCAACTCAAACTTTATTTATAAAGCACATTTAAAACAACCAAGGTTGACCAAAGTGCTGAACAGGTCAATAGAAATAAACAAGCAAATACAATGAGGTACCTAATAGTACACCACAATAATAACCATAAGATACATAAAATACAATACAATAAAATAAAATACAAGAGTTATAAAATAAGATCAAAATAAGCTAAAATGTTTGGGTGTCCAGCTCAACCTGAGTTAAAAGCCTGAGAGAAGAAGTGGGTTTTAAGAAAAGACTTAAAAACCTCTAGGGTCTGGGCAGACCTAATGTGCAGGGGCAGGCTATTCCAGAGCCTAGGGGCAGCCGCCCCAAAGGCTCTGTCGCCTCTGGTCTTCAGCCTAGTCCTAGGAGTAGCCAGTAATAGCTGACTGGCTGATCTCAAGGCTCTGGAGGGAGCATGAAAGTGCAGGAGTTCGGTTAAATAAGGGGGTGCCAGCCCATTTAGGGCTTTAAAAACAATCAATAAAATCTTAAAATCAATTCTAAAACGCACTGGAAGCCAGTGGAGCGAGGCCAAGATTGGTGTGATGTGATCGTGTTTACGCTTTCCAGTGAGGAGGCGGGCTGCTGCGTTCTGGACAAGCTGTAGACGGTGTAGCAGTGACTGGTCAATACCGACATAAAGCGAGTTACAGTAGTCCAGACGTGAGGTTATAAAAGCATGGATTACCCTGTCTAGATTCTGGGGGGAGAGATAGCCCTTTACTTTAGCTAAAAGCCTGAGTTGATAAAAGCTGGTTTGTATTACTGATCTAACTTGTTTATCGAATTTAAAAGCACTGTCAAAGGTCACACCGAGATTTTTAACAGAGGAACGTCTGACTTAAGTTATCAGGAATTCAGCCACTGTGGTTTGGGGTTTTCCTCTGTTATGGTAAAAATGACAGTTTGGTTTTTAACGATAATACATTATGACATAATCTTCTCTATGTGGTAGAACGGATGTAAAACAAAAAGTCAGATTCTGGTTTTAACTAAACTCTCACATACCATTTAGTTGGTGCCTCTTGTCTCTGTAGGTCAGTGAACTCACCAGTTTGTTGTTGAGAAGAATCTGCTGGATTCAGTTCAGTGTTTCTGTAGAGAGAAACAGAGACTCGTCTGGACTGCAGCTCTGTTGTCACTCACACTGACTTTTAACCTTATTGGAGGTAATGTGTTGTAGCTCACTTCCTTCACTGTGGCTCCACCTCTCATTGGAGCTCTGTGAGTGAGGTTTTATTGCCTCTTTGGGAAATACCTTGACAAAGCTTTTAAACTGGATGAGTTTTTTCTTTTTGTTTTCTACAGTGGAATTTTACAGCAGCCAAAACAACAACCGCAAACAGACAATATAACAAAAGAGGTCAGTGCAAGATATTCAGTAACTTCCTGTATCTTTTGATCAGTAGGCTGCAGTTTGTTATAAACTCCACAGGAGGTCTGGGATGAATCTATTGCAGTGTGTAAATAGTAAACCTGTGTTAATGTTTGATATTTTTACTGTGAATATTGTGGCTGAAATAAGGTCCTTTCAATATAAAGGCTGGACAATTAAGACATTCAAATCCTGCCTGTTGCTGTAGAACTACAGGTTAAAATGCTCAGCTCTACAGCAGAAATAAACATGTTTACAGCCTGGTGCAAAAAACAGTTTTGGTCTCTATAGCTAATTTTCCCATTTTTGACAATTGTACAAGGGCTGAATTTTTATATAACTCACCCCTCTACATTTTACTATGGTTTAAAGCTACTCATAATTAAGGACAGCCGTCTTGAGTGACAGGCTGTTTGCCGATAGTGTCCTCAGCCTAGTTTTTTTTCTTGGCGCCAGCATCTTTTTTTCAGTTGTTCCCAGTGTCCCAGTAGGGTGGGTGGGTGTGTTGGTGGATAGGTCCAACATTCACCAACATTTTCTTCAGTAATTAGTGGCAGTATGCAACACTTCTTATTTCAACAATGGTTAGACATTACAGTGTTTGGAATTCTCATTACAAGGTCTCCCTCAAAAACAAGGTTTTAATCTCAAGGGAATTCCTGATCAAATGAAGATCAAATAAACTTTTATGAGTGCATTGTTTTGTTTATTAACATTCTTGAAGGCAGGTATTGCACTTAGAATAAACGTGACTATAATATCAATCAGTGTCATACAATTCATGCGTTTAAAGTTTGCATTGTGATGCACCAAAGTAAGCATTTACAGAACAAAACTTAATTGCAAACATTCACACATGTCCACATTTGCTCAGAAAAGCCCTCAAATTAAGATATTTTAACTCAAAAACATGACATTATTGTGACACGAGTAGGGTCGGAGCGATATATCTGTTTCAGAGTACACTGTGGTATGAGAATTGACAATTATCATATTTTTGGATTTAGAAAAAATGCAACTGGATGGAGAATCTGACCTTTAGCTATTTTCAAAAGGAAGACTTTTTACATGTACTTCCTGGTTTCAAGTTTCAATCATAGCGATAAACAAAAAAACAAAAAACATCCTTCTGTTTTTATTCCTTTGAAGGTCATGGTCACTGATTATAATAAAATAGTGTAATAACATTTATCGTCAAATGGCAATATTTTCTGAGACAGTTATTGTTCTGTGAAAATTTCATACCATTGAAACTCTACGAGTAAAGCATTGAATAGAATACCAAAAGGTGGCATCAGAAATTAAATCATTTTTTTATTTCCAAATTCTTAAAAATGTTTTCAGTGATCATTGATGTATTTTGATAGATAGAGAGACAGACAGACAGACAGTGAGACAGATAGATAGCAGAAGTACTTTGTCTGTTAACTTAGGTTCAAATGCAGGGTGGGGGGTTCGAAGCCCAAGGTAGGGAGTCCTTCATTGCGGAGTTTGCGTGTTCTCCCTCTGTCAGTGTGGGTTTTCTCCAGCTTCCTCCCACAGTCCAGAGACATGCAGGTTAACTGGTGACTCCAAAGTGCCGGTAGGTGTTGTTTATCTCTATGTGTCAACCTTGTGATAGTCTGGTGTACCCTGCATCTCGGCCTGTGTCAGCTGGGATAGGCTCCAGTCCCCCGCGAGCCATTACAGGATAAGCAATTACGGAAAATGAATGAATAATCTGTCTCTCACAGAATCAAACACAAGTTACTTTTATCTCTTAAACAAAACATGCTTCAACAGTCAACCTGCCTGTATCCATCTGCGGTAGTTTTATATTTCTACACACACATTTACCAGGAAAACAAGCCACCAATGTGTGCTGCTGGGACAGGGAGATCCAAGCAGCACGAAAAGCTGCCAGGGCCAGAAGAAAAAAAAGCTGCTGCCCACGGACAGTTAGCGACATCTAGGTGAAATCGGTTCCGTGTCCTCTTGCGGCTCTGTTATCTCTTGGACATTGGAGATTCACTCTTGTAAATTTCTGACCAGCCACCACTTTTCATGTATATTTATTTTTCTTAGAATGTACAAAACTAGGGCAGCTTCCACACTAGGCCACATCGGTAGATCTGCCTCTGGACAGGAGAGATAATCAGAGGGGCAGAGTTTTTACCACCATTGTTGTTACAAGGACAAAAGAGTGGGTAGAGTTTCTCAGTGAAGGAGCAGCCAGTAAAGGAGTAGATAAGAGCTGCAGTATCAACATCATCAAAGGAGACCAGACCCTCCTCATAATCCACAAACACCCCCACCTTCTCAGGCCGAGACTTCAGAGAGAGACTGACTGAAGGGTCAGCAAGAGCTTCGTACTCTTTTTCATTTCTCAACCATATCGTCCAGTAACCATTCTGAGGGCTCAGTTTGATCTGTCCCTTCCTGTTGATCGACTCTCTGGCCACTCCTAAATCCCACTCAGTCTTCCCTTTAACCTGAACCTCATAATAAAATCTTCCTGAAGAGAAACTCTGCTTTGCTAAGACATCAACACAAATATCAAATCTCTCTGGACTGTTTGGGAGATTCTTCTTTACATCACCACAGTTTACTTGCTTCTTATCATCAGACAGGATGAGATAGGGATGTGCTGTATCAGGATTGAGTGTCACATCCACTGCAGACTGCTGGACCCTCTTCAATTCAGATTCAATAAGCCTTTTCATCTGTTCACTGAGCGTCTCCTCCAGCTGATTCAAAGCTCTGACAACAGTTCCCTCATAGGAAAGTGGACGGATGCTGATTTCTGTCCAGTCCTTGTTAGGTGTAGCAGTTTTTAAAGAAGGTAAGCTTTGGAGGAGGTGGAGGTGGTCTTCAGAGCGTGAGAGCTGCTCCACCTCAGTGCTCCTCTTCTTTAGCTCAGAGATTTCCTGTTCCAGCTCTTTGATGAAGCCTTCAGCCTGTTTCTCTGTCTTTCTCTGCTTCTCTTTGATCGTGTCCATGAGCTCGGCCTGGCTTCTCTCAACAGACTCCTTCAGAGCGGTGAAGACCTGAACACCATCTGCTATCTCTCTGTCTGCATCTTCCTCACTGAGCTCCACTGAGTGTTTGATCTCCTCAATCTTCAGTCGTCTCTTCTGGATCATCTGCTGAATTTCAGCCTCTGTCTTCCCCAGCTCGGCCTTCTTTCCTTCATATTCTTCTCTCAGAGGAACAACATCATGTGTCTTGTGGTCTAAAACAGTGCAGAGCATGCAGACACACATCTGGTCGGTCTTACAGAACAGCTCCAGCAGTTTATCGTGCTTTGGACACATCCTGCCTTCCAGGTTCTCCACAGGGTCGATCAGCTGATGTCTTTTCAGGCCTGAGATCGTCAGATGAGGCTCCAGGTGAGTCTCACAGTAGGAGATCAGACACATCAGACACGACTTCAGGGCCTTCAGTTTGGTTCCAGTGCAGACATCACAGGGAACTTCTCCTGGTTTGGAAACTTGTTGCTCTGAGCTGCTGCTGCTGGCTTTCTGTTGAGCTGACTGTCTGAACTGAGCAGCCATCTCAGAGATGAAGGTGTAGACCTGCAGCTCAGGTCTGGTGTAGAAAAGCTTCTTACAGTTGGGACACTGATAGGGGACATTAATATCCCAGTGTGTAGTGATGCAGATTTTACAGAAGTTGTGTCCACATGGTGTGCTGACTGGATCAGTGAACACATCCAGACAGATGGAGCACAGAAACTGATGTTCAGTCAGCAGACAGCTGGCAGCAGACATATCTACACTCTGAGGACAAAAGTAAAAGTGTGACGAAGCAAAACAATTAAAAATTTTAGATTAGTCATAAAAAATAAACTCCATCAACAGGAACACCAGGAAGTAGGGTTAGAGTTTAGAGGTTTATTTTGTTACTCAGCACTAAAGTAAAAGTTTCATTTAAAAGCATGAAATTAGGAATTTGGAACATCCTGTCTGATTTGAGGTGCAGTTTTTTTTGTTAATTTTCTTAAAAACATTAATGAACTTGAACAAAACATTAAATATTTTAAGCTGTACTCACTGGTGTTTGGCAGAGTTACTGATGTGTTGCTGAGAAAGACCTGATTTAATCAGCTTTTTTGTTTAGACAGAATCGGAGCGTCTTGTTTGACAGCAGGTCTGCTGTTGTTCACACGAATGCCTAGTTTCATTTGGGGAATGTGACATTTAAACTGTTTTTCCAGTCTTGCTCCTCCTCTTTCTGCTCTGCAGGTGAGGTTTTGTTGCCTTTCAGGTTTGACCTGATAGTGACGCACTTTTGGCACAAGCCTTTTGACTTAGTTTCATTTATGTTATGTTGGAATCTATAGTATGCTGTTACCATCAGACAAAAAAAAACTAAAGAGGTGAACACATGCATTAACATCCTGTGGTGGATCAGTGGGCTGCAACACGCTCTATACAGTCTCCTCAAGCCCAAAACAATCCTAACATCATTTCAGTGTTAAACTTTATAACCTTTTTACATCACATGTAACCCACAGGACACAATTACTCAACAAGTAATAACAAATGTAGAGATGATTTACATCACTAAATATACAATGAAGATTTTGGCTGCATTTTAATTGTGTAAAGTTTATTTAATCCCCGGGGTGACAGCTGATAGTGAGGCTGATTTTACGCTCTGATCCCAACACTGCAGCTCAGAATAACATGAGACACCTACTATTACTACTATTATTTTGAAATACTTCATAAGGCCACAACAACAACATAACTGCATAGCAAAGGGTTCCTGCATTTTTTTTTTCTTAAAAAGAACGTATTTTGTGTCTATAGAATAATCCCCCAAACAGCTGTCAGTACTAAACAAAAATATTCAGTTGCAACAGTAATTTATTTTATCACTTGATATTAAAGTATTTTCTTACAATTGCATCCCACATGCTCTTTCTGTCTCCTCAAATAAAACACTTAAAGTGATCCCTGTTCTTTACACAGCCTACACTGTGATATTTAGTCCCATATAGAGCACTGATTATCCAGATATGGTAATCTTGAAAAGTCTTTGTCTCGATCAGGGTAATCTTTGAAAAACCCACACAAAAGTGAGATGGATCAGCTTATCCACAGCAAAACATGGGATTTCCAAATCTGCATCATTCTGATCCAGATTAAGTTTCTGAACAGCTGTGCACCTGTTTGTTAACAGTTTGTTTGTAACAAAGAGGGTGAGGAGGATCTGTTTATCGTCATCCTTTATGTATACAATATAACAGAGCATCTCATAAAGTAAAAGTGGAGGTCATTGTATGGACTCAGTGTGTTGGACAGACCTCCCAAACTGCTTCTCAGTGGCCTGTTGTTACCTGTGATAGTCACTTTAACACGTTAGGATCATGACGCAGCAGCCTCCCACAAAATTACATTCATTTCTGTCTCTTTCAGATATCTGAAGATTTCTCTTTAACACAGAGAAAGAGTTCTCAAAACACGGAATAAAAGCTCATTAATGACATTAGACTGAGACTCAGATTTACTTGTTTTCTGGCATCCATGTTATCTGCTTCAGCATCAGACTGAGGAGTTAGTTACGAACAGCATGTCCTCATGTGGCCACAGGCTGCAGTTTGTCATAATCTCCACTAGAGGGCGTCCTCAGCTCTCACTTACTCTCTACAAACTCCAAGCACCATGTCAGTGTTCACATCAGCTCCCCCTCCAGTTCGCCTATCAGCCCCGACTTGGAGTTGAGGACGCCATCATCTACCTGCTCAACCGTGTCTACGCCTACCTGGATAAGCCGGCGAGCACTGTGAGGGTCATGTTTTTTGACTTCTCTAGTGCGTTCAACACCATCCGTCCAGCTCTACTGGGTGACAAGCTGACAGCAATGCAGG
>NC_065525.1:45004428-45005520 GCF_006386435.1 Epinephelus moara | reverse complement strand
AATTCCTGTTTATTTAACTATATATTTGTAAATACTATTGTTTAAATTTCTTATATTTTCACGTATCTTTCCTCTCTTGCAAGGAGCACCTGTAACATAAATAATTTCCCCTCGGGGATCAATAAAGTATTTCTGATTCTGATTCTGATTCTGAAACACAACTCAAACCTTAAATAACACTACATGATATTACGTCACTTACTGTCTCTCATGCAATAACAGGTGATGGAGCTTTTAACGACATGTCTTTCAGCTTTTAGATTCATCAGAAGCAAAATAACTTAATTAGACAGAATAAAAACTTCATTTTGATTTTGTTTGTATAAAAAAAAGAGGCTAAAAGGAAATGACTTCTTGCAACAGTGATCAGATTGTAATTTTTTTTTAATTTGGCATCCAGACAATACTTCATCTCTATGAGTACATTGTTTTCTGATGATTAAACAGTCTTGAAGGAAGGTAATGCAGTTATTAGAATAAATCATTTACATTATTATATATATGAACACATTCAAAAGCACATGCCCTGTGCACAGCGGTCAGTCCTCATAACTTGGTGCAGGTGATGGCAGGAAACATCAGATTGATAGCAAATAAGCAGATACAACACGTTGTTTGTTACATGTCAAGTGAAGACTAAATAAAAAGAAGAAGCAATTCAGCCATCTTGCCTGCAGTGTATCTGATTATTTGCTATAAATGTCATTATTATACATATTTACTTTTTTTTTTTTTTGGTATTGAACCCATGGCCACTGTGGCAAGTGCCAATGCCACATGGGACACCCACTCTAGCCACTGAGTCACTGGTGCCCCAAATCATGTACATAACATAACATAACATCAGTCAGTGCAGTAACATTGTGGTATTGTAGTTAGGGCTGCCCCCCGACTAAGAGTTTTCCTAGTGGACCAACAGTCCTCATCAGGGTCCATCATTGGACCGACAGTCCTCATCAGGGTCCATCGGTGGACCGACAGTCCTCATCAGGGTCCATCATTGGACCGACAGTCCTCATCAGGGTCCATCAGGGGACCGACAGTCCTCATCAGGGTCCATCATTGGACCGACAGTCCTCATCAGGGTCCATC
>NC_065525.1:44998777-45003959 GCF_006386435.1 Epinephelus moara | reverse complement strand
ATGTAGCTACTTCCATGTTTCAGATGATACGTCATGTTTGTAGTCGACCAATGAAGATGAGTTTACATATCACCTTGGGTTCGTCCTTCACCTTCTCAAAATGATCCCACACTTTGGATTTCCTGCCCGACATGTTATTAACTAGCCTGTGGAATAACCGCAGGTACCAGGTTTTGACAAGGCGCAGCTTCTAGTAGAGTTTCACGTTTGTCTGTTTGTTTGTTTGTTTGTTTGTTTTTTCTGCGACTAATGAAATCTTGCCAACTAATGACCTTTATGATCGATCAACGTTTGGTCAACTATTAGGGGGCAGCCATACTTGTAGTAGTAAGTAGCAATGTGAAACATAAAAATAATGTACAAAACAAAAAATACAAAATGCAAAAAAGCACATTGATAAGAATCTGATAAAACAACAATGTAAACAATTGGCATCAACAAAAAAATATACATGTTTGACATTACTTAATGGTGAATCTTTCTGCAGTAAATCAAATGATTGTTCTACTCCAGTGGTTCCCAAGTGGTGGGTCTTTGTCCAATAGTGGATCATGGGATATTCTGAATGGACCACAAGTGACTCACAAATGTGTCAGTTTCATTCAGTCAATCATTTTATGTTTAAGTGCAGTAAATTTCCAGCACAGCGCTTTTATTTTGAAGTGCAGTTTCCTACTGTAGAGTAAGTGACTACTTGACAGAGACAGCAAAGTAGCTCGACAACATGGCCAAAGGCAAGTATGAAGCTGAACGTATGGACCTTGTACAAATGACTACGAGGAAATCTGGACCCCAGGATGGACCAGTGGGGAACCACTGCTCTACTCTGTGTGACTGACAGGAGAGATGATCAGAGGGGCAGAGTTTTTACCATCATTGTTAGTACAAGGACCAAAGTATGGGTAGAGTTTCTCAGTGAAGCGGCAGCCAGTAAAGGAGTAGATAAGAGCTGCAGCTTCAACATCATAAAAGGAGACCAGACCCTCCTCATAATCCACAAACACCCCCACCTTCTCAGGCCGAGACTTCAGAGGGAGATGGACTGCAAGGTTAGGAAGAGCTTCGTACTCGTTTTCATTCTTCAACCATATCGTCCAGAAACCATTCTGAAGATTCGGTTTATTGTATCCCTTCCTGTTGATCGACTCTCTGGCCACTCCTAAATTCCAGTAAGTTTTCCCTTTGACCTGAACCTCATAGTAAAATCTTCCTGAAGAGAAACTCTGCTTTGCCAAGACGAAGTTACACATGTCAAATCTCTCTGGATTGTTTGGGAGATTCTTCTTTACATCACCATATTTAACTTGTTTCCCATCACCAGACAGGATGAGGTTGGGATGTGCTGTATGAGGATCGAGTGTCACATCCACTGCAGACTGCTGGGCCCTCTTCAGCTTGATCTGAGGAAGCAGCTTCTGCATCTGTTTACTGAGCGTCTTCTCCAGCTGATTCACGGCTCTCCTCACAGTCCCCTCAAATGAATATGGACGGATGCAGGCCTTTGTCCAGTTCTTGGCGGATGGAGCAGCGGTCAGAGAAGTAAAGCTTTGGAAGAGGTGGAGGTGGTCTTCAGAGTGTGAGAGCTGCTCCACCTCAGTGCTCCTCTTCTTCAGCTCAGAGATTTCCTGTTCCAGCTCTTTGATGAAGCCTTCAGCCTGTTTCTCTGTCTTTCTCTGCTTCTCTTTGATTGTGTCCATGAGCTCAGCCTGGCTTCTCTCAACAGACTCCTTCAGAGCGGTGAAGACCTGAACACCATCTGCTATCTCTCTGTCTGCATCTTCCTCACTGAGCTCCACTGAGTGTTTGATCTCCTCAATCTTCAGTCGTCTCTTCTGGATCATCTGCTGAATTTCAGCCTCTGTCTTCCCCAGCTCGGCCTTCTTTCCTTCATATTCTTCTCTCAGAGGAACAACATCATGTGTCTTGTGGTCTAAAACAGTGCAGAGCATGCAGACACACATCTGGTCGGTCTTACAGAACAGCTCCAGCAGTTTATCGTGCTTCAGACACATCCTGCCTTCCAGGTTCTCCACAGGGTCGATCAGCTGATGTCTTTTAAGGCCTGGTTTTGTCAGATGAGGCTCCAGGTGAATCTCACAGTAGGAGACCAGACACACCAGGCAGGACTTCAGGGCCTTCAGTTTGGTTCCAGTGCAGACGTCACAGGGAACTTCTCCTGGTTTGGAAACTTGTTGCTCTGAGCTGCTGCTGCTGGCTTTCTGTTGAGCTGACTGTCTGAACTGAGCAGCCATCTCAGAGATGAAGGTGTTGACCCGCAGCTCAGGTCTGGTGCCGAAAAGCTTTTTACAGTTTGGACACTGACACTTGACATTCATTTTCCAGTGTGTAGTGATGCAGGTTTTACAGAAGTTGTGTCCACATGGTATGGTGACTGGATCAGTGAACACATCCAGACAGATGGAGCACAGAAACTGATCTTCAGACAGCAGACAGCTGGCAGCAGCCATATCTACACTCTGAGGACAAAAATAGAGAACAAACAAAACTGCAATTACATATCTTTGGATCAGTAGTTTCCTAACATTTAACTATGATTAGATGAATATGAGAGAGCAGCATAGTGGAGGATGTGAAGTTGAAGATGGTGTTTATGTCATTCTTAATGTTGATGTCAAGGCAGCCAAAGTGACATTTAGACATTGTTGCAGCCTGTTGTTATTTTATTGATGGTCACATTCCAGCTTATTAACACAAACAAAACTCCTCATCCACTATTTGTTGGTGTTACAGTAATCTGATATTATGTTTTTTAATAACAGCCCATTCTTGGAACCCATTGGCAACAGCAGATATTTTGGGAAATCCAATGAAGCCAGTGGGTATTTGGTCTGGTGATGGACGGTCCGATTCTTTTTACAGTTCCGGTTCCTTCGAGTTGATACTTTGAGTTCTGATACATTTTGCAACATACAGTGTCATTTTCGACAGCTTGTGCTGTCCACCCCACAAAACCTCTGTTCAGTACCAGTCAGGTATGAGTTTACATTAGTAAAATTTATATTAATTTAAATGCATTTCAGCATCCTACATAGGCCATGTAAGCTTCTTTGAGGGAAAGTAGCACTGCAGACGTCTCCGTAACCTTCACAAGCTTGTGCTGCATTTGTGTCAGAAAAATCTGAAAAATGTAGGGCTACCCCCGACTAAGAGTTTTCCTAGTCAACCAATAGTCGTCATTTAGGGCCATTAGTCGACTAGTCTCCTGCATGTTTCTGATATGAATGTAATGATTAAATGATATATTTTGGTGGTTTGAGTTGAAGGTGTGAGAAAGAATAGTATCAGTAACATTGTTAACACTGTGCTACATTACAGAGAAATACAAAACCGTACTAATGAACCTTCATTAATATAGGCCTATATTTTATCTACAAGTGCACGTCACACACTGAGCGAGCCGCCTGTTAATGACGCTGTGGGCTAATGGGCATGTAGCTACTTCCATGTTTCAGATGATACGTCATGTTTGTAGTCGACCAATGAAGATGAGTTTACATATCACCTTGGGTTCGTCCTTCACCTTCTCAAAATGATCCCACACTTTGGATTTCCTGCCCGACATGTTATTAACTAGCCTGTGGAATAACCGCAGGTACCAGCCCTGGAGATTAACCTGACTCCTGTCTGACTGCTGAGCGTGGACACTTCCTGTGTCTGTCCTTATAAGTTAAATTCCCACATGGTCCAGTCATATGGGTTTTGATTTATTTTGGCAAGATGCAGCTCCTGATAGAGTTTCACATTTGTTTGTTTGTTTGATTCTGTGACTAAGCAGCTAGTGAAATCTTGCTAACTAATGACTTTTCTGGTTGATTAATGTTTGGTTGACTAATAGGGGGCAGCCCTAGAAAAATGGGTCCCCCATCATATATCATTTCTCACCTGATCTGTTTCCTTTGTTCTTCATCATTAATGTGTTATTTAAACTCTTAGAGCAATAAAATACAACATATTGTCTTTGTGGCGTCCATGTTGTTACCAAGTTACAACTCAAACCTAATTTTCACACTGAACTCGGAAGAACAACCACCCGAGGAGCACATGACTGCACCATTGACCTTGGCTGGCGGAGGTCCTGACCTGAGTCCGATTTAATCCGTCCTCGTTCCTCTACAAACACCCTACTGGGGAGATTTCAAAAGAAAGAAAAGACAACACTGTGGCTTATAGCTCCTCTACTTACAGCCCAAGATTGTAGCAGTGTTTGCAGCTTGCAAAAAAAAAAAAAGACAAAATGCGGTGAATTAAACTGTTTGTTTGTGTCTTCCTCTGACTCCAGTGGTTCTTTTACCCGAGACAACAGGACATCTAGCAGGCCGATTACGTGGCAAGCTTACCAATCTAATGCTATTTGTGGAGTATAACTTGTTTTTGTCGGCTATTCCAAGCAATAGGGGGTGAGCACTGATGCAAAATAATGTTTTATGGTGTACAGTAAAACATCAAACTTTTAGGAAGCTATCTATATGTTATATAATGTATTTTCAAAGTGACAAGCCCATGCTTGTACGTATGTAGACCCAACAGAAATATGATCTGACTGCATCGATTTGTCGTTCTTCCTGGACAAGCACAATACGTCCCACCTCGTGAGTACAGCTCACACAGTCTTGTTCAATAAGTGTAGCTGCTAGGCTGTCTGAACCAGAGCCTGATTCATTTGCATCTCGTTCACTCACAGGCAGTGTGAGCGGTACCCTACAGTAACCACGAGTGGGAGCAGGGATTCATGAGCACTTGGACGTTCGACAGGCTGACCTGGTACATATCTGACACTTACTGTAAAGGAATACTCCAACAATTTGGGAGTTATGCCCTTTCCTATCATTTTCATATTGAGACAACATGATCGATACCTTTTTTGTGTCTGTACGTCCAGTGGCTGGGTCTCAGCGGTTAGCATTGCGGCTTAGCTTAGCGAATACAATTGAAGTCTATAGCGGGTCAGTAGCCTGCTCGTAAAATCAATCAATCAATCAATCAATTTTATTTATAAAGCCCAATATCACAAATCACAATTTGCCTCACAGGGCTTTACAGCATACGACATCCCTCTGTCCTTATGACCCTCACAGCTGATCAGGAAAAACTCCCCAAAAAAACCTTTAACGGGGAAAAAAAACGGTAGAAACCTCAGGAAGAGCAACTGAGGAGGGATCCC
>NC_065525.1:44934606-44996109 GCF_006386435.1 Epinephelus moara | reverse complement strand
GTGCTACCATCGTTGGGGAGATATATCATCAGGAGGAAAACTGCCGCAGAGAGTGCATCACAAGGAGTGAAAACTTTGCAGCAATCACTAATCCTGGCGTGATTGAAACTTTTTTCATGTTCCTAAGATGAACTGGAAAAAACGCCCCAGGCCTGCAGGAGCTGATGGACAGCTTTCAGTCAAGTGAGTTATATCGCTTCATGATCGTCCGTGTCGTCTCTTTGTTTGCTTTTACCGAGTGACCTAGCGTACCTGTCCCAGAGCCAGCTGCTGCTCACCGGTGTATCCCTCCGCGCAGGGCGTAAACACACTATAGTTCCGTGTATCAAACTTCTTCTAAAACGACTAAAAAGGACACTCGTTTTTCGAATTAATGTTTAAACGTGTTTATTTTAAATGTACGTGCAGAAATACCAGCTTCAGGGTTTCTGTAACGTTTATTTGTTCACTTTAACGAGCAGGTTACTGACCCCCTATAGACTTAAATTGTATTCGCTAAGCTAAGCCGCAATGCTAACCGCTGAGACCCAGCCACTGGACGTACAGACATAAAAAAGATATTGATCATGTTGTCTCAATATGAAAATGATAGAGAAAGGGCATAACTCCCAAAACGTCGGAGTATTCCTTTAAAAGGATGTTCAAAAAGATTTGTTCATTCATGGTGTAAGACCTACTCTTCTATGTGCCAGTCAAGTCAGCTCATCACTATGAACAGATATGTGCATATGACGGGAGATATAATAAAAAATAAAGCTGATAAAAGCTAAATCATTGTCAGACGGTAGCTGATGGGGCCTAAGGTTGCATTTCTGCCAATAAGTTCTGCCTCTCCACACTGACTGTGGACCAGCTGCTCATTTATCTTTGTGATAATTGTTTGTCAGTTCTATACAGACTAATGTTTAATTATTGTTCATCTCTGTTTATTCTCTATACCCCCCCCCACCACTGATTGACCTCAGTCAAAAATCTGCCCACAGTGGGACTTCCTGTTTGTGAAGAGCTCAGGTTTTCAGTTCATACTGGCTGTTGAAAAACAGTAAATATTATCAGCTGTATTGCCTCACAAAGTCAGACAGCAGTTACTATACGAACAGTGAAGTTGAGAAAAATATTCAAATACTTTGAACGATCCAGAGGGAATCTAAGCTAGGCCAGTTAGCTTTTAGCATGACTAGTTTATGTGGTGTTTTTCCTTTGTTGTGGATTCTGGTTTTAACTTAACGTTGACCTAATTCTTAGCTGCGTCTCGTCTCTGTCGGGCGGTGTACTCACCAGTGTCCTGCAGAGAGTCTGCTGTGTTGTGAAGAAATAACCTGCTGGTCTCAGTTGAGAGAGAAACAAAGAGACTTGTCTCGACTGCAGTTCTGCTGTGGGACAGATACACTTTCAGTTTCATTGCAGGAAATGTGACGTTGCAGCTCTCCAATTTCACTGTTGCTCCACCTCTCAGTGTGGATCTGTAGTTTAGGTTTGTTGCCTTTTTGGAAACTTCATGAGAAGTAGTGAAATAAGAGTTAAAAACTGAGATGGAGAATCTGTCTGATTGGAGCACAGCAGTAGATTAATGGACTTCTCTGTGATTCTTTACTTTTATAAAGTAGTTGAAGTACAAAACATTTTAAGTAAAAGTCTTAAATGAATGTAAAGTTGCTGATTTTAGAATGAACAAAAATGCTTTATAACACACAGTAAAGCTTGTCAATGACAGACTGCGTACTTGTACCAATTAGACTTATATTTCATTTATGTAATCTGCTTCAGCATCAGACTGTGGAGTCATTTATTAAGAGCATGTCCTCATGTGGCCACAGGCTGCAGTTTGTTATTAACTCCACTAGAGGGCTTCCTCAGATCTCACTTATTCTCTACAAACTCCAAGCACTGGTTTATTGTTCACATCAGCTGCTCAAACACAACTCAAACCTTAAATAAAAAATAACACCACATTATCTTACTGAGAACAGCCAACTGTGTTTTTGATTACATGATTTGGTGTCATTAGAAACACCATCAGCTGTTTCTTTTAGCATTTATATTAATTAAAAACAAAATAATCAGTCTCAAAAAAATATATTTTGCTTTTGTTTATTTAAAGAAAAGGAAAAGGATATAACTTCTGTCTTATTTCTAAAATTATATTCAGTAATTTGTGCAATTATACAACACTTCCTATTTAAAAAATGATCATACCATAAATATTTTGGCATCTCTACATTTAAGTAACAAATGATTTTTATTTCTGAATGCATTTTTCCCCTGATGATTTAACAGTCTTGAAGGAAGGTAATGCAGTTGTGACAATTAATTTAAAAAATAAGGAAAAATCTAGAAAAAAATGTAATACACCACAAATCACCAGTTAATGTGCATTTATTAAATTAGGTGATAGTAGGCCCGTTTCCACCGCAGGAACTTCGTGGTAATTTTACGGGGCCGGGGCCGTTGGTGCGTGTCTCCACCGCAGGAACCACCCCCGAAGGACAGAGTTCTGGAACTTTTACAGGGCCTAAACAAGTCCCTGCCTCGGAGTAGGTACTCAGAACGGCCCCGAGAAACTCCTGGCTGGGGCTTGGGGATTACTTGGTGCTGACTGGATATACTCAAGGGGGGATGTGACGTCAACAGAAAGCAACAAAATAGCCGGCATTTTTAAAACTCAGCAGACGAGGGTTAGCTCGTTCATAGCTTCAGTAACTCAATAAACAGTCCGTGAAAAAAATATTTTTTCCAGTGGATATCTTAGTTACAACATGATTGAGCTAGCAAAGCAGTTTTGTGTTGCTATGTGTGGTATTTATTCAGTTTTGGGAAATCACGATGTCTAGAAAGCATCAGTGGCTGCAGCTGACAGGGACAGCTAACAGCAGCAGCAAAGCTAACATCAGGACGTCATCTGTTAAAAGCCTCCCGTTGTCGGATACGACATGAAACTACTCCAGTTAGCTCAATCATGTTGTAACTAAGACATCCGCTGGAAAAAATATTTTTTTCACGGACCGGAGTTATTACAGACACCGCTAACGGCTAACGGCGTCCCTACGCCCCTACGTCGCCCCGGTCAAAATGGTCGCGCAACGATTACGTCACATACAGAGCGAGCCCGGTAACTTTACAGGAACCTTCCTCCTACTCCGCTCTCTCAGTGGAGACACGGCGGTTGAGAGGGCCGAGCGAGAGGACGTTCCTGTAGTAGTTCCTGCCCCCCAGATAGTACCAGGAACTTCTTCAGTGGAAACGGGCCTAGTGACTCTTTCTGTACAGATTGAAATGTTTTTTTCTACCCTGTGTGACTGACAGGAGAGATGATCAGAGGGGCAGAGTTTTTACCACCATCCTTATCACAAGGACTGAAGAATGGGCAGAGTTGCTCAGTAAAGCAGCAGCCAGTAAAGGAGTAGATAAGAGCTGCAGAATCAACATCATAAAAGGAGACCAGACCCTCCTCATAATCCACAAACACCCCCACCTTCTCAGGCCGAGACTTCAGAGAGAGACTGACTGAAGGGCCAGCAAGAGCTTCGTACTCATTTTCATTCCTCAACCATATCGTCCAGTAACCATCCTGAGGGCTCAGTGTGATTTTTCCCTTCCTGTTGATCGACTCTCTGGCCACTCCTAAATCCCACTTAGTCTTCCCTTTAACCTGAACCTCATAATAAAATCTTCCTGAAGAGAAACTCTGCTTTGCTAAGACAGAATTACACGAGGAGAATCTTTCTTTGTTGTCTGGGAGATTCTTCTTTACATCACCATATCTAACTTCTTTTCCATCAGCAGACAGGATAAGTTTGGGATATGCTGTATCAGGATCGAGTGTCACATCAACTGCATACTGCTGGACCCTCTTCAGCTTGGTCTCAGCAAGCAGCTTCTTCATCTGTTTACTGAGCGTCTCCTCCAGCTGACTCACAGCTCTCATCACAGTCTCTTCATATGATGGTGGGCAGATACTGACTTCTGTCCAGTCCTTGGTGGGTGGAGCAGTGTTCAGGGACATGAAGCTTTGGAGAAGGTGGAGGTGGTCTTCAGAGCGTGAGAGCTGCTCCACCTCAGTGCTCCTCTTCTTCAGCTCAGAGATTTCCTGTTCCAGCTCTTTGATGAAGCCTTCAGCCTGTTTCTCTGTCTTTCTCTGCTTCTCTTTGATCGTGTCCATGAGCTCGGCCTGGCTTCTCTCAACAGACTCCTTCAGAGCGGTGAAGACCTGAACACCATCTGCTATCTCTCTGTCTGCATCTTCCTCACTGAGCTCCACTGAGTGTTTGATCTCCTCAATCTTCAGTCGTCTCTTCTGGATCATCTGCTGAATTTCAGCCTCTGTCTTCCCCAGCTCGGCCTTCTTTCCTTCATATTCTTCTCTCAGAGGAACAACATCATGTGTCTTGTGGTCTAAAACAGTGCAGAGCATGCAGACACACATCTGGTCGGTCTTACAGAACAGCTCCAGCAGTTTATCGTGCTTCAGACACATCCTGCCTTCCAGGTTCTCCACAGGGTCGATCAGCTGATGTCTTTTCAGGCCTGATCTTGTCAGATGAGGCTCCAGGTGAGTCTCACAGTAGGAGACCAGACACACCAGGCAGGACTTCAGGGCCTTCAGTTTGGTTCCAGTGCAGACGTCACAGGGAACTTCTCCTGGTTTGGAAACTTGTTGCGCTGAGCTGCTGCTGCTGGCTTTCTGTTGAGCTGACTGTCTGAACTGAGCAGCCATCTCAGAGATGAAGGTGTTGACATACAGCTCAGGTCTGGTGTAGAAAAGCTTTTTACAGTTTGGACACTGACACTTGACATTAATATTCCAGTGCTCAGTGATGCAGGTTTTACAGAAGTTGTGTCCACATGGTGTGGTGACTGGATCAGTGAACACATCCAGACAGATGGAGCACAGAAACTGATCTTCAGTCAGCAGACAGCTGGCAGCAGCCATATCGACACTCTGAGGACACAAAGTGTGTGAGAACAAACTTTAATTACACATCTTTAGATTATTTGTTTCATTAAATCAAACTCTGATAAGAGGAATATGAGAGAACAGCAGCGCGGAGGTGATGGAGATGATGTTGATGATGTTGATGCGGATCAACACAATTAATTTTTAATAGCCCATATGATGCGAGAAGCAGCTGGCCCCTAGACATTTTCAAATGGTCGAATCTGGCCCCCATTCAAAAAAGTTTGGACACCTCTGATCTATGGTACCATTTTTTAGCCCTTTACACTCTCACAGTACATCCTCAGTCATGTCTGCAGAACAGACTGTATATATTTTACACGCACTCTCTTCCATTTATATGCATTGTTGGAGCCATATGTTTGATTTGTGTTAAACATATTATACCACCAAGCCATAAGGTGGCCTATGTCACCAGCTGAGGCCAGAAACATCCCCCTGCAGAGCTGGAGAGCCACCACCGTTTTAGACATGTGCATGTGCGAGTTTCAGAGCCATCATTTTAGATGCGCACTATGCTTGTTTAAAAAAGAAATAGAAAACTACCTAGCGCAGTAGCTCGCTATCTAACCCTGTCTCCTTATCAGCTCAGAATATAGAAACTTTGCGGCCAAAAGGTATGATGCACAAGACAAACATATGGTTAAGAACATATCTTTAAAATATCTCAAAATGTTATGTAAGGTCTGGTACAGTGATCAAATGAGGGAAATACAAAAGGTGCACTGTTTAAATAAAATGGTGAAATAAATTTACCAAAGAAAGTAACAGGAAAAACATAACATCTTAACAGTGTTCCAGGACGGGAGCCAGGTCCAACACTCGGGATGTTTTCTGCTACCTGTTTTTTCATTATTATTTCCTGTTAGCCTGTATTTACCCCGGGCCATCACAAGTTGATAACGAGCCCCCGAAACCAGTCCAATACTGTCCAAATCAGCAGTTGCTGAAATACAGTCTAGATAAGTGACTATGCTAATCAATGCTAATTAGGCTAATTATGCAAATATCCCGACATATTCAAGGTAGCATCCGTCAGTTTCTAAATGCTGGGCACCCATACTGTACATTTCTATCATAAAACTTCCAGGTTCATATTGCTGACAGGTCGACTCTCTGGAAGGCTAGTGACTAGAAATTCAGTTTTCTCTGATTTGAGGTATAGTGACGAATTTAGGCCGAAGTAAGTGTGATTTTCAAGATAGAAAGGTCGACTTGGGCTCAAATTAAAGCTCATCAGCTTGGGAAGTTTTCTATGTACAAGTGAAGCAGTGATAATAAACAAAGTAATGAAAAATAATCATTTTTTATGTCAAACGGACAGTTAATTTTTGTTTTCTTTGGGGGGGAGATGTTGTGTGTGATATTTCGAAATAAAATGGCAGCAAGCCCCAGAATCTTATTTTGCTCCTTCCCCCTTTGGGTCACGATACTTCTTTCCAAATTTCATACTTGTATGACAATTTATGTCATCATAGTGCCTTCATATTTGCATTTGCATTGTCAACAGGGGTTTTGGGCCCCCTGAGACCAAACGGCCTCAAGCTGGGGGTGCTCGCTATCAACTTGTGATGGCCCCAAGTATATTCAGGTTAACAGGAGATAATAATGAAAAAAAGGTAGCAGAACACATCATGAGGGCTGGACCTGGCTCTGCTGAAGGCAGCTGTACTGGGTCTGTGTCAGTGCTGTCTGAGGCTGGATGTGGTTCAACTGAGTCCATGCTCTCACTGGCTGATCGATACTTTATTAATCCTGAGGGAAATTAAGGCACCCAGCAGCTTATTACACAACGCATACAAAAACACAGATACACATATGGATAGAGAAAATAAGTGTAAGAATAAAAACACAGCAGTGAAATGATGGTCTCGTCCCAGGACTGCTACAGGGAGCTGTTACATATATGGTTGAAGAGCAAATTTAGGTGGTTGACAGTGCAGGTATTGCAGTGTAAGGTGATTAAGGTCCTGTTTATACGACGATTTTAACCGAAAACGGTAAACTTTAGTTGCGTTTTGGCTGATCGTTCCCTCGACAGCAGCGTTTTGGGTGGCTGAAAAGCAACATTTTAAAAACAGGTTCCAGAGTGCAATTTTTTGGAAACAGCACCATCTCTGTTGTCTTGTAAACTTGCAATATGAAGTTCCTTTTCGTACATGCGCATTACGGTTCCAGTCACCAGGCATGTGCGAGAAAGTCAATCATCACAAAAACAATGGCGGACTCCCGAGCTCTGTTTTATTGTGGCAACTCAACCTTGTCGTCCGTCCAGACAAACATTCGTGCGGTTGCCATTTTGTTTGATTATACATCACCGTGCTGTAGAAGGAAGCACATGTGCACAGGCGCATGTTGTTTCATTACAAAGTCACACCGCCAACTACTGGCCTGGCAGGTATACTGCAGCGTTTTTGGTCATGTTTGTTATCAAAACGTCTGAAGGCAGAACTTTTTCCAAAAAGAAAATGAGAAAGGATTACTTTTTCAGCGGATCGTTTTCGGGTAAACATGGCCTAAATTAAAGTATAAGAGCAGTGCAGAGGAAATATATACTTTGCTTCGGATGATATGAATGCAGATACAGGTACAAAATTAAAAAGTAAAGACTGTGTTAATAAGGAATAAGGAATGCTGTAAAATATAAAATATAAAAGGTGCAGGAGGTTAAATGTGAAATGCTGTCAGAGGGTGAATAACATCTAAATAAATACAAATGCCAGTAAAGTGTAAATATCTAAAGAAAATCTCAATGCAAACTGTGCAACATAACTGATGATCCAGCTTCTCCTCTGCTGATGAACATATCTCCTTTTATATATTTTCAGATATAAAACTATTTATACTTTGGCTTGGCTGAATGCTTGATGGTTATTATTTACTAATTGATGTGCACTCATGTTGCCCAGTATGCCCAGCTGCTTTCCACCCTGAGTCAGTCCAGAGCTGTAACTAAACCTTACGGACTTGCGTAATTTGCAGAGCCTACGCAACTTGCGTAGTCGGCGTACGGCCACTCGGCTCTGTTCGTGGGACATTTCATGAGCTCCTGGGGGGCCTGTGCTCACCACGGGGCCACAAGCAGCTGTTTAGTTCGCTCATGCGTCGTGTCGGCTCTACGCTGCTGATTCTGACTTTAACTGAATTCTGACCAAATACTTAGCTGAGTCTCGTCCCAGTCTGTGGGTGCAGGCTACTCACCAGTGTCCTGCAGAGATCCTGCTGTGTTGTCAAGAAATAAAAACCTGCTGGATTCAGCTGAGAAAGAAACAGAGAGACAAGTCTCGACTGTAGCTCTGCTGTGGCTCAGACAAACTTTTACTTTCACTTCAGGAAGTGTGACGTTGCAGCTCTCCTGTTTCACTGTTGCTCCACCTCTGGGTGTCGCTCTGTAGCTGAGGTGGTATTGTCCCATTGTGAGATTTGAAGAGGAGGAAAATAAGAGTCTGAAACAGAGGTGGAGAATCATTTTGATTGGAGCACAGCAGCAGATTAATGTGGTTCTCTTTTTAATAAGTAAAAGTCTTAAGTGAAATAAAGTTGCTGATTTTGTGTGAATTCAAAATGCTACAGAACACACAGTAAAGCTTGTTATGACAGACTGAGCACTTGTACCACTTAGATATTATTATTCTCCCTCTGCTTCAGCCTGTGGAGTCATTTATTAACAGCATGTCGTCATGTGGCCACAGGCTGCAGTTTGTCATGATCTCCACTAGAGGGCGTCCTCAGCTCTCACTTATTCTCCACAAACTCACAGGACTAGTTCAGTGTTCACATCAGCTGCTCAAACACAAGTCAGACCTTAAATAACACCACATCATCTTACATTACCAACTGTCTCTCATGCAAGAGCAGGTGATGGAGTTTTTAACGACATGTTTTTCAGCTTTTAGATTCATCATAAGCAAAATAATTTAATCAGACAGAATAATTTTCATTTTGATTTTGTTTATTCAAAAAAAAAAAGATGTTAAGAGAAAATTACTTTCGTATTATTTATAAATAACTTTCAGCAATTTGTGCCAGTATGCAACACTTTTTATTTCAACAGTGATCAGATATTAAAACGTTTTTTTAATTTGACATCCAGACATAAGGATCATAGCGATGATTCTTCTTTGTGAATGCATTGTTGTAATATTGCGTCCGGAAAATAAACCAAATCATCATCGCTTTAACAAAAATTAATTCAGACACAGTTCCTAAGAATTCATAGCAGACCTGAGTTTGAGTTTCATATGAATACATGGTCATTTATAATAAACATAAATCCTCGTCTGCCTGATAAATTATAAATCATCCATCCTGAGCTTTCAAACATTTGCCTCCAAGTAGGGCATTAAATAACACATCTCCTTATCTTCCAGGGGGATTTAGTTTCACCAGGTATATATTTGTTACATACACCATTTCCAAAATTTACAAACATAATTCATTTATAATTTCTGAAATGTTTGGAGATGCTGTTTTAACACACTTTTAATATTCTCTTGAACAATATACACTGAATAATTCCAAGTCCAGTCAATCTGTGGTTTGACCCAGGGACAATTGCAATAGTAGGTCATTGAAGTTTTTTTGTGATCTCTTGGGACATCCAAATAACATATTAAAAGTATACCATTACATATTTAGTGGATCAAGGAAAATTCAGGGCTCAAAATTTGGGGCCATTATGTCACAGCTTCAGACAAAGAGGTGCATGTGTCTGCTTCAGAACATGATATTTTCATGTAATCCAAACATTATTTTAAGAATGCTTTTTCACATATAACCATCAGATACGACCTGTTCTGAATGTATATGTGCACTGAGGAGGTCCCTGTACCCTAAAATGATCTTTCTTTAATCCAAACAAAGTCAATAAAATTAGCTTATAAATCATATTATCATTCAGCACATATACAAACGTGTTTGTCCATGAAAACCATGACGCATATCAGCACCCAGACTGAGAGCTTGAGTGAGACCAAACTTGAAACATGCCTCTGCTTTTTCATTCTTTGGTTTAACTGTTGGTGTCATTGAAGGTTGATATCTGTACTTGGGAAGGGTGATTATGTTGAAATATCATGTAGAGATAAAAAGTTTTTCATAATACCAAACTAGTATTTGCTGCCTTGGGTGGTACCAGTTAGTGAAAAGTCTGACCTGGGCCCATAAAACACGATCACCAGTGATTTCCCATGATGTTTTTGACAAGTAGAAGCTTCCACTGTTGCCCTTGTATGTGTTTCCTGTCCCATATAAGACGTATTGGATGTCTTTTTCTGGCACATTATCATGAGGCACAGTGTTTCATTTTGCCTTTGCAATTTACTTAAATTTAAATGCATTGTTTTAAGTGAGTGAAAAGAAAAAAGATGATGACAATAAGAGCAAAGATGCTAATAGAATATTTGAATGGAATAGAGTAGAAAAATTAGTAATAGATCCAGTCAGCTCACACACACTCTGTATCTCTACGTCAAACCAACCCTGATGACATCATACATATGAAATATACAGAATCATTTATCCAAGATGGCGGTGCGCACAGATGCAGTTGCCCCTCTGACTCCCGCAAAAAACAAACAAACAAAAAAAACCATGACTTGACAGTTTAGATGCAGATACGCCCATAGGAGCAGTGGGGCACAAACTGTAAGTGGACAGGTACAACACATCACAATATCCTTTACCCAAAAACTTAAGACAAGACACCAAATGTGTTGGATAGGTATCCATACACCCTCCAGTATTAACATCATTTCACCATGTCACTATAAAATGTTGAAACTTTGCTTTTGCCCTTGAAATAATAAAGTTCCACTAAATCAATGACGGTATACTTTTAACATACGATGCAGGAGGGTTTTAGGACCAATAAAAACCATGAAACATTACGACTGCAGTTTCTCCTAGGTCGGGCCCTTTTTGACTTAGATTGACTGGACTGTCTGTACATGACTGTTTTCTGCATCATAATTGTTTTAGCGTTCGGTAGCAGGAAAATGTAACAATGCATAGTTGAATTTCTGCCTTACAGTTTGCCAACTCAGTGTGTCAAGCATGTCTTTAACATTAGTTCTGTCAGAGCACTGCAGTGCACAGTGTGTCGCTCTGTTTTGAGCTACTTGTAATTTGTTTATCTCATTCAATGAAGCCTTGACCAAATCACAGAACAGTAACTGAGCTGTGACAGAACCAATAGCCCCGTCTCCACCAACACTGTCAGTATGGTACCTTTGGCACCAAAAGTTACCCTTCAGACATGGTACCTAGACCCCAGTGTTTCCACCACAAACATTACTCTTAAATGTGGGCGGACTGCAGTGTTCACAGCTCCACCTTTTAGTAACAGATCTATGTGCTAGGTACCCCAACAGAGGGGGGGACCAAACATGGTCACAGTACGGAACGGTTCTGTTGGTACAGTCCACAACTTTTCGCAGTGGAAACAGAAAAAAAGCGTACCGAACTGAACTGAAGCGTACTGCTTGGTGGAAACAGGACTAAAGCATTCACTACCTTATCTTACACTACCAGTTATCTCAAATGTGATGGGGCGTTGGAGATTGGCAGCTCAGGTCAGTCTGATGGTTTTATCACATCATTTGGCTTCATTAGAAACACAATTAGCTTGTTTCTCAGCTTTGATATCAATCAAAAACAAAATAACTACAATTAAGACTTTATTTTGTCTGTTGTTAATTTAAAAAGAAAATTTGATGAAAGCAAATTAATTTTATTTTATTCATAAACTGCTCTTCATTGATTTGTGCCAGCATGCAACCCTTCTTTATATATACAATGATCAGACAATAAAGGGCTTTGAATCTGGCACAAACACAACTACAAGGTGCAAATGCTTCGTATTTATGCACATATTGTTCTCGGATGATTCAACAGCCTTTAAGCAGGTAATGGGGTTATTAAAATAACTTTGACTATATAAGATAATATCAATTAATGTAGTAAAATCTGTAGCTGTGTAAAAAGTAGCAATGTGACACAAAAAAAATACATATGAGACGACGCTGTTTGGCCCCGTGAATGAACATTTACATTTAAAAACGCCCAGATGGAACTGTTGATAGAAGCACTGTTCTCTAAAGTTTCTGCAGTGAAGAATTTTTGTACCATCAGAGAACTTAAAGTCTGAAATATCACCTCAACACAAAGCATTTAGCAGCGAACCCAGAGGTCTGAGCTAGCACAGCCTCTGATGCTAGTGCTAGGAGTCAGCCTCGTCAAGCGACACTCGACCAGGTGTTCAAACTGTGTAAGTCTTCCTGTGACCGACTAACTAACCGCCTTACAAAATGGATTGCAAAGGACTGCAGATCAATTTGGGTGGTGTAGGACAGGGGGACAATTGTGTCCAAATTCTGTAAGCTTTACTGCAACACATCTGCCAAAATTTATTTGAATTGAATTTTTTGAAATAGCTTGACAGCAGTAATTGATGTATGCAATTCATTTTGATAAATTCATCAACGAACATTCTTAGGATTACAATAAAACCAGATCCACTCTTGGTCATACTGGGGGCATCAGGGAATACTAGGAGTCTGCAGAATACTCAGCGCCACCTTCTGTCTTACGGCCTACTATGCGGGGAAAAAACTCATCCTTTTACATTGGAAATCGAAGGAGACACCAACTTTTAGGGCCTGGGTAACTGCATTGACTGATACATTACATCTTGAAAGGATTCGGTATGCTCTGAACAACAAGCTGGAAGACTTCGACAAGATCTGGAAACCAATAATCTCATATTTAGGACAATATATATTTCTATTCTTATTTATCTCCCCAGGTATTGTTATTTTTGTATTTTCTAATTTTGTATTTGTATTACAGTTCTGTAATGTGTTTGTTTATAATGGAAATGAGGCAATTTTTATACCAAGAAAGATGGTACTGCTGTTTTATTGTTGCTTCACAATAAAAATATTTGAAACAAATTCATCAAAGAACATGTAATTAATTAGACTAACGTTTTCAATCACTTAACCTCCAATAAAAAAAATGTTTTTTTCCGGTTACCTGGTTAAGAAAGATTTGGAAAATGGGAAACGGGTTAATGGACCATTAATAGCTGAAGAACAGAGTGCTAAAATATTGACATTTGACTTTGAAAGCATTATCTGTTACATTAAGTGACAGTTTCTTTTGTTGGTTTTGTCTTCCATGAGTTCTGAGTCAAATTGGAGAATGGTCTCTATCCCCCAAGTTGCTTCAGACAACAGCAGGGGGAGCTTATAAGTATTTAGGAACACAGTAACATTCTCTTGTTTCAATAAGGTAGTATGGTGATGGGGGATTACTATTATGAAAGGCATGACATGAACCTAAGATGGTAGGATAGGAAGGGGGTGATAAAGTGGCGTGTACCTTAATAAGTATACTTATATTATTTTACATTAAATGGCACAAAATCTTTCATGTAGAAAATGAATTGCCTATTTTACCAAGTGTGACTGACAGGAGAGATGATCAGAGGGGCAGAGTTACTACCACTGTAATTAAGACAGGGACTGAGGAATAGGCAGAGTTTCTCAGTGAAGGAGCAGCCAGTAAAGGAGTAGATAAGAGCTGCAGCATCAACATCATAAAAGGAGACCAGACCCTCCTCATAATCCACAAACACCCCCACCTTCTCAGGCCGAGACTTCAGAGAGAGACTGACTGAAGGGTCAGCACAAGCTTTGTACTCGTTTCCATTCCTCAGACTTATTATCCAGTAACCATTCTGAGGGTTAGGTGTGATCTGTCCCTTCCTGTTGATCGACTCTCTGGCAACTCCTGCATACCAGTTAGTCTTCCCTTTAACCTGAACCTCATAATAAAATCTTCCTGAAGAGAAACTCTGCTTTGCTAAGACATTAGGACAAGAATCAAATCTCTCTGGACTGTTTGGGAGATTCTTCTTTACATCACCATGTTTAACTTGTTTTCCATCATCAGACAGGATGAGTCCAGGATGTGCTGTATCAGGATCGAGTGTCACATCCACTGCAGACTGCTGGACCCTCTTCAGCTCGACCTCAGTGAAGAGTTTCTTCATCTGTTTACTGATCATCTCCTCCAGCTGACTCACAGTTCTCCTCACAGTCCCTTCATAGAGTGGACAGACGCTGACCTCTGTCCACTTCTTGATGGGTGGAGCAGTGTTCAGGGACGTGAAGCTTTGAAGGACATGGAGGTGGTCTTCAGAGCGTGAGAGCTGCTCCACCTCAGTGCTCCTCTTCTTCAGCTCAGAGATTTCCTGTTCCAGCTCTTTGATGAAGCCTTCAGCCTGTTTCTCTGTCTTTCTCTGCTTCTCTTTGATCGTGTCCATGAGCTCGGCCTGGCTTCTCTCAACAGACTCCTTCAGAGCGGTGAAGACCTGAACACCATCTGCTATCTCTCTGTCTGCATCTTCCTTACTGAGCTCCACTGAGTGTTTGATCTCCTCAATCTTCAGTCGTCTCTTCTGGATCATCTGCTGAATTTCAACCTTCAGCTCGGCCTTCTTTCCTTCATATTCTTCTCTCAGAGGAACAACATCATGTGTCTTGTGGTGTGAAACAGTGCAGAGCACGCAGACACACATCTGGTCGGTCTTACAGAACAGCTCCAGCAGTTTATCGTGCTTCAGACACATCCTGCCTTCCAGGTTCTCCACAGGGTCGATCAGCTGATGTCTCTTCAGACCTGACATTGTCAGATGAGGCTCCAGGTGAGTCTCACAGTAGGAGACCAAACACACCAGGCAGGACTTCAGGGCCTTCAGTTTGGATCCAGTGCAGACGTCACAGGGAACCTCTGCTGGTTTGGAAACTTGTTGCTCTGAGCTGCTGCTGCTGGCTTTCTGTTGAGCTGACTGTCTGAACTGAGCAGCCATCTCAGATATTAAAGTGTTGACCTGCAGCTCAGGTCTGGTGGTGAAAACCTCTTTACAGTTTGGACACTGATAGGGGACATTAGTACTCCAGTGTTCAGTGATGCAGGTTTTACAGAAGTTGTGTCCACATGTTGTGGTGACTGGATCAGTGAACACATCCAGACAGATGGAGCACAGGAACTGATCTTCAGTCAGCAGACAGCTGGCAGCAGACATATCGACACTCTGAGGACACAAAGCGTGAGAAAACAAACTGTAATTATACGTCTTTAGGTTATTTGTTTATCAAATCAAGAGCAGTAGAGTGGAGGTGGTGTTCATTATTTGTTTAATGAAATCAAACTATTGTCACTATATAGATACCACAAAATCAATATCAGTGTAAATGCATGCTATATTTGAATATTTGCTCCACTTCACCTTACACACTAAACCAGCAATGCAGTGTTCTACTAGGTAATGATCTTTTTTTTCAAAGGCCATGCACCTACGTTACACAATGAGATGTTCAACACACCGCTGTTTCTGTTTAAACAAATGTTTTTTAACGTTTTGTAGGGGCTGGGGCTCCAGCAGGTCAGTTTATGATTAGATGTTTCAATCCCTCGATGCTCATACTTGAGACTATGAGTGGGAGTAAAGGGGGATTTATACTTGTGCAGCAGACCCTACGCCGTAGCCCACGCACGTGGCCTGCACCGTTGTGAGCATTTATTCTTAAAAGAATGTGTGAACTGAAAATAGACAATATCTCTGGGTCTTCTGCATCAAATTTTTACATCCTCCATCTTGAGTTTGTTAATCTTAGAAGGTTAATGTGAGATCAGGGTACTCGCTTAACAATTAAAGTTACAGGAAATGTGGTTTAGAATCAAGTTTCTTTTCCCTGTCTGTGTGAAGGACATGTGATGTTCCATGCAAAACATTTGAAGTTTAATAATCAAATAAATAAAGGTTTCTCATGGAAGCCTGGACGACCAGGACAGCATGAGAAAATTTGAAAACATTGTCAAATCAACATTGATTCATCTTTCAAAACCAAACATAAATCAACAGTTATTCAACCATGGTGTATGACGTTGTTTCAACAGTGAATAAACATTAGAATGCCAGCTGAGAAGTGTCATACTTAAGGAGAAAACTTAAGGTGTTTTGTGCAACCGGTCCCAGGGGCCATATTCATAAACATTCTGAGAGTCCTCTCAGAGAGCTCTTGACTTAGCCTAAAAACTTTTAGTAAGGACTCCTAGCTTAGTAGTGATTTAGGAAAGTTCTCAGAGCGACTCTGAGCAAAGAAGGGACAGAAAGTTTTATCTGAGTGAGGAGGTGTGGTTGACCCCGTTGCTAGGTGTGATGCATTCTTTTAACAGATGTGATTGGTTGTTACAGACACACCCCTTTATAAGCTTGCATGATGTGGACACCCAGTGGAAATGAAATGAACTGCTGACTGTCAAAGTGTTGTCACTGTTAGTGTGATCACTCTGCTGATGGAAGGTTGAGACAGACTCAACTCATCACTGCTGCACTGTTTTTACAGTTTTCCAAATATCTTAGTGTTGTGATCATTTTATGTCTGGTGTTGTTGTGTTGGGTATGAAATGCGTGCATACCCCTAATGAGATTGACCACACATATTCTCCCTTCATGATCTAATCTGTAGCATTTCTTTGACTCACTGTCATCCATTGTTTGGAGAATATTTCTCTGACCTCTTTGTGTTTCCACCATTTTCTCCTCTGATTAAGAAACTCTTGAGCCTCTTAAAAGTCCTCCTCCCTGCTCCTAACAGTTTTTCACCTTAGGAGCTCTTTTAAGGTCTAAGATGCTCAGTAAATAACTTCTATCTTTACACAGATTTAGTCTTAACTTTGAGGAGAAATTCTAAGAAAACGTCACAGTTCTAATAATTTTCTTATAATATCGTCACAAGGAGCAAATCTTCGCACCGGGAAGCTGAATACAGCCCCTGGAATCAGTTGAATACCACACAGTAATCAGCTGTGTGTCCTTACAAAGACAGGCAGCAGTCACTACAGAAACAGTGACGTTGAGAAAAACATTCAGATACTCTGTACTTTAAACAACCCAAAGGAAATCTAAGCCAGACCAGTTTGGCTTTTAGCATGACTGTTTGTTTTTTCCTGTAATGGATTCTGGTTTAACTAAACGTTGACCAAATATTTAGTTAGTTGTCTCTTGTCTCTGTAGGTCAGTGAACTCACCAGTTGTTGATAAAGACGTGCTGGATTCAGTTGAATGTTTGTGTAGAGAGAAACACAGAGACTTGTCTCCACTGCAGCTCTGATCTCACTCACACTGACTTTCAGTTTCGTTTCAGGAAATGTGACGTTGCAGCTCTGCTCAGTCACTGTAGCTCCACCTCTGGGTGTGAATCTGTGAGTTAGGTTTCATTGTCTCTCAGCAGTAGAAGTAGAAGCATTCAGCTGGCAGAGTTTAACCCCTTCAGTCATGTCAGTAGTTTCATATCAGCCTGGTTATAGAGTTATTTATGAAGAGCGTGTGTCAGGCTGCAGTTTGTTATGTTCTCCACCAGAGGGCGTCCTCAGCTGTCATTTACACTGGTTTAGGTTCATGCAGCTTCTCAGACATTAATTTAATTTAATTAACCTTTATTTAACCAGGAAGATCCCATTGAGATTAACAACCTCTTTTTAAACAAAGCTTTAAGTTTGGGACACCCTAGCCCTTCGCGGGAAAGCACAAAAACTGTGAGTGTGAGTATTGGGACAGACCCATCCATTACATTGAATCACCTTGTGCACTCAGTCTGTCTTCATTGTAGGCTCCATCTCTTTCTATCTGAACTTACATCATGCAGGTGCTTAAAACACAGGTCATTAAAAAGTGTTGACCACCTTCTGCAGGTTTTGTTCTTATTATTATGTTATCATTTAAAGCCTGACACAGACTGAGGCTGATGTCATCAGACAGGACGGCATGCAGCAAGAAGCAAAGAGACAAGCGGATGTTTGAGTGGATGGAGTGGCAACAATGTAGAATACAGTTTCATTATAAAGTCTGTAATTCAAAATATGGAGATTTGTCCCATGTTTTTTCTGAGACGGAGGGTTTTGTCTTTTACTGTGAAGGATCCCAGAACAAAAAGTCTCAGTACTACTTTCCTTAATGTAGGCCTGCAGTTTTACAATTGTTTTCCAGTTATTGATTTTGATATTTTGTGTCTGTGTACAGGGGCTGACAGAAGAGAGATTACAGGAAAGGAGGGCAGAGATAGACGGAGGGTGATGTACACTTACCTGCCACTTTATCAGGTACACCGGTTCAACTGCACGTGAATACAAATAGCTGATCAGCCAGTCATGTGGCAGCAGCTCAATGTATTTAGTCATGTAGACGTGGTGAAGACGACATGCTGAAGTTCAAACTGAGCATCAGAATGATCAACGCTTCAGGCTGCTGCTGGTGGTGTAATGGTGTGGGGGAGATTTTCTTAGTACCAACTGAGCATGGTTTAAACACCACAGCCTACCTGAGTATTGTTGCTGAGCGTGTCCATCCCTTTATGACCACAGTGTACCCATCTTCTGATGGCTACTTCCAGCAGGATAACGCACCATGTCACAAAGCTCACATCATCTCAAACATGACAATGAGTTCACTGTACTCCAATGGCCTCCACAGTCACCAGATCTCAGTCCAATAGAGCACCTTTGGGATGTGCTGGAACGGGAGATTCTCATCATGGATCAACTGTGTGATGTCATCATGTCAATATGGACCAAAATCTTTCTTGTTGAATCTATGACACCAAGAATTAAGCAAGGTGTACCTAATAAAGTGGCTGGTGAGTGCACAACAGAGGTCATATAGCAGGGATGTTGCAGTTCATGGTTTGCACCTTCAGCTTTAGACCACCAGGGTGCCCTACAATTATGATTTTAAGTAAAATGTTAAGACTGAAAAACTGCTGTGTGAGTTTGAGGATATGTTTTCTTAAAACTGTTGATATGTAATAATATAAATAATATTGTCAGCTTTATCTTCTAACAGCCATTCAGACTCTGTCTTACTGTTTTATAATTTGTATATTTACATCAATTTGTGTAAAAGTTAGAAATAACCAAAATGATTTCAGCAGCGTTTAAAAGTCATTTGACCTTTTTTTCATGTTTCCTTCAGCAGAATCCTAGAAGAGTGTTTTCATAATAAGCTTGTTTGGGCCCCTTTGAGACCTGCTGACAGTCAAATTCAATTAAAACATGATGCCAACATCCCGGCAAACACTCCCTACTACTCTCAGAGAAACGCCGGCTTTCAAAGTCAATTGTGTCCGATGTGAAGAGCCGGCCTTCATGTCCCCGTCTGGAGCCTTTTCACGTGCTAAAATAAGAGTTTCCCCCTCTTTCCCCAAGTCGACATGAGCAAAGTGAGCGCTGTGAAAGGCCCAGAGAGAGCTTCCATTTGACGACTAGCAGCCTCAGGTCTTGTGTCTGTGTGACACTATGGGCCACTACAAAAGGCCGTCCTTTCTCCTGCTGCAGAATAAAACTGAGAGAAAAGAAAAGAGTTGGTGCATGATGGGGAGGAGGAGGTGGGGGGGATTTTAGAGGCAAAAAAGGGGGTCTGGCTTTTGAAACCGACCCGGCGCAGATGTACAGGGCAGGAGGATTAGGCTGCGGGTGTTGGTGAAGTTCAACCAGCTCGACTCTCCCTCCGTCGTGGCCCTTTGTGGCTCCCAGCAGCCTTGCGGTGGTAAGCTGCCTGCCGGCGTGCCAGCGGGCCTCAATGTGCGCCCGACAATGGTGGAGCCACCACCCCCACCCCCAAACCCTACCAACCTCCGGCTCCCAACTCACCCACTGCAGCTCCTCACACAGAGGATGTGATAGGGGAGCTAATGTCACCCCATCTGACCAGCAACAGTGTGAGTGTGTGTGTTTGTGGATCCATAACAATGTGAGAACAACAACCTGTTCACACACACACACTGTGGGGACTCACTCAGGGGCGTAGCACCAAATTCAAGGCCCTATGCATGAGCAGTCTCTGTGGGCCCCCCTGCCTCTCTTGATCCACGTCTCCCTCAAGCTCCTTTTAATTTATTTTTTGTTTTTTCTCTTTCCTTTCTGTCTCTTGTTTTTTGGAATCTGATTTCCCTTTCTTGGAGAAAGACATGACGGTGTACTCTGGTCCTCCAGCAGGTCACTTTATGATTAGATGTTTCAATCTCTTGATGCTCATACTTGAGACCATAAGTGGGAGTAAAGGGGGATTTATACTTGTGCAGCAGACCCTACGCATGTGGTCCACGCCATTGTGAACATTTATACTCAGACAAATGTGTGAATTGAAAAAAGAGAGTATCTCTGGTTTTGCTGCATCTTAGAAGGCTAATGTGAAACTTTACTTAGTACTCGCTTAACAATTAAAGTTACAGGAAACGTGGTTTAGCTTCACGTTTCTTTTTCCTGTCTACGTGTAGGACATGTGACAAAACATTTGAAGTTTAATAATCAAATAAATAAGAGTTTCTCATGGAAGCCTGGACGACCAGGACAGCATGGGAAAATAAAACTGGGAGGACTTATTAAGCTACAAATTCACAACTCTGCGATGCCAGGGATCAGCACGCCCGGGGCCCCGCCCCTGCCTGCCCCCGGCACACAATGCACCGAACCCTGATTCCTGCCCCTGCAGGTGGTGGGCCCACAGGGGCCCACGGGGCCACGGCTCAATGTTATTTATTCAGGTTGAGTCCCAACTGGGCCCCAAGGCCCAGCCACCCCAGGGTCTGGCTCCAGGGGGGGCCCGGTGTCCCCATGCTGGGCAAGGTATTACATATCTCATCTGGCCTGGGAACACACTGGGGTCCCCCAGGAGGAGCTGGAAAGCGTCACTGGGGAGAGGGACGTCTGGTCTGGTCTCTCTGAAGATTGCTCTGAGTTTTGGTTCAGACTGTTCCCCTCTGAATAAACTGTAATAACTGTGGTGATCTGATTTTTCATTGGGCTCCATCATCATGTCAAAATTTCAGTTTGTCCAATACTTCCTATCAGCCTCAGCTGTTCTTTGTGTTCAGGGCAGATGTTAGCATGCCTCGTCATTGTGGGAACTGCCCATTGTTCCGACCATATTAAACTCATTGTTCCGAAGTCCCGTTGTTCCGAAATCATCANGGTCGCGGCGCACCATCAAGGCAGAAATACGCCCGCCGGGAGCCGTTCAGCACCACGGAGAGCTCCCCACACAACCCGAACCCCAGAGTTAATAACAGGAGGTTATGGAGTTTCACTCTCTCCTCTCTATGACACTTGTATCTCGACCAGTAGCCTACTTTTGTTGTGTTTGCCGATCCTCTATGGTACACAAATACAGTATAGCCTAGTATAATCACATATTGGAACAACGGGACGTCGGACTAATGGGATGGACCCGTCATTGTTAGCATGTTAGCATACTGAGATTGGCTCTTAACTCAGATAATTTCTGTACATAATGATAATAATAATTATTATAATAATAATAACAAATAAATAACAAACTTTATTTATACAGCACCTTTCATAAAAGAAATGCAGCACAGTGTTTTACAATAAAGACAGAATAAGCACTGAGTACTTCACATGAAAACAGACATAATGGACATAAAACAGGCAAAGCAGTTCAATATAAAACCATTAAAAAACTGTTTTAAACACGGATTAACTGACTCATAAAATCATCGAATTGTAAAACTATAAATCATAAAATTAAAGGAAGATTGTAAAACAGTTGCAGCAGCGTGAAGCGTAAATAGATAGAGATTCAGACCTGTATGAGGAAGTCAGAGGAAGTTAAAGTCTAAAGTTAACAGATACATGTTTAGCTTTCTGTTAAAAATATTTAGCGAGCTAGCCTCTCTGATATCTTTAGGCAGTGTATTTCACTGACAAAGGCTGCATCCCTGATCTTCTTCCGGCAGTTTCTGGGAACCTCCAATAAACCAGCAGCAGATGATCGCAGTGTTCTTGGAGGCTAATAGTTAACAAGGGAGTTAGCGATGTAGCTCGGTCCCAGCCCATGTAGGGCTCCTTATATACAAGAAGGCGGAGCTTAAAATCAATTCTAAATGTAACAGGAAGTCAGTGCAGAGCAGCCTCATGTGCTCGCTCCTCTTGGTTCTGGTTCGTAGCCGAGCTGCAGAGATTTGAAGGAGCTGAAGTCTCTCAGTGGTGTTTTTTGGGAGGCCAGTAAAAAGTGTGTTACTGTGGTCGAGTCAGCTTGAAATAAAGACATGAATCAACTTCTCAGCATCTTTTTATTTAGAAATGGTCGTACGTTAGTACAATGTTTCTAAGGTAGACCATGATCATCATCTTGTTAAGTACAGCCTCACAGAGCTGCTGGTGCGGCTGCAGCTGACTCTTTGTTGTCTTCACTCTCACTTTTAAATGATTTGTTTAATTTTGATGCAGGAATATATCACTTCCTGATCCTCACACATCATCCTAATACATCACCCAGTGCTGAAAGAGAAGAGGGAGAGAAGGAGAGGGACAAGCACATATTCTCAGAGCGCATTGTGGAGAGGAATGCCATTGAATTTGGGTGTTTTTTCATGCGCCAGCCTCTTTTGTGTGCAGGCTAAGGAAGTCCATTGTGCGGGCAGACACCCTGAGAAAAGAGGCGAGCTTGGAGCCGTTGTCTGCCGGTGCTTCTGCAGCGCTCAGGCCCTAAAAAGACCTGAATGAAGCTCTGCCATCGGAAGCAGCCGGCCCGAACCGAGAGACAATGCCACTGGGCAACTTTGAAGACCAGCAACAATTAAAAATGCAGCTTCACTATATTAATTATGCATTCATGCTTTTGTCTTGGTTTCTTTTTTTTCCTTGTGAGGGGAGAATGGGGGAGCTGTGAGGTTTAAGATTCAACAGGTCTGAGGCAGGGTGAGAGATTACAGTGAAAAAACAACACATGCAAATGCTTCTGCGAACGCTGCTGCTGCAGATTCACTGAGGGAGAAATGTGTGTGTGGTTGGATGTGAGCGTCAGGGGATTACGAACACTAACAGGAACTTATGGAATAATAAAAACACCCTAGTTTTAATCTAATTAAACCAAATTTATCTTAAAAAAAAAAGAAAAAGAAGAAGCGCTGAATAAAAAATCTGATCCAAAGAGGTCGGCGAAACTCTCGGTTTCATCTTGCAGAGCATGTTGCTAGGAAACTCTGAGTTACAGCTCGGAGTTGCACTTTGCAGACTTTTTCTTTAAGGCCTTTCTCCTCTCTCTTCCCTCAGTTGCAGGCAGGACACACATAAAGCAGCTTTCTGAAGGCATTGAGGTGAATTTCTGCTGGCTGGCGGCTCTGTCAGGTGGCTCTGTTGTGCTCGGAGTCGCCAGCAAATGGCTCCTTTTGGAGCAGTGGGAAGGTTTATTCAGAAAAGGCCAACACTGGTTTGAAAAATCGTTCTGTTTGGGGGAGAATTCATGCCACACTGTGGACACAGAGTCTCCCCCTGCTGGTCAACAGACAAACTGCTTATCGGTCAATTTTCAGATTGTTGATGAAGTTTTTTGGTGATAATATTTGTGTCATAATCAGTAATGCAATTCTTATTTTAAAAAAAGCAGTAACAGATGAGATGGGAGCCACAACTCTCATCTTTACATGAACAATAGTTTTACTCACTGGATGTAGGCTGTAGCTATAAACCTGCCACTGGTCACTTGTCCCTTTCTTCTGCTGTCTATGTGTTGACGTTTCAAAATCTCCTTCACTACAGGAAACAACAACCTGAGAGAACAAAGCTGTGACTTCATAACAACGTCTCCTGACTTCTTCCTTTGTTTAAGACAAGAATCATAATTGTAATTTTTGTTTTTGTCGGGATGACAGTCTCATTTTTAGCAACGACGAGTTATTGTCAAAGATGCTTTTGTGACAGGTAGAAATAATTAGCAAAACTCGAGAGCCAGGTTTATAAATCCAATAATTTCATTACTGCACCTTGAGATGCTCCAACATCTGTATCTGTATTGAAACGTCTTTCTACAAATACAGAGTGAGTACTTTTTCTCCCACAAGACAATGGAGTTCAATGTGTGGACACTTTACCAATGTCAGTATCTAACCGACACGAGTCCTTTTAGGGACTTGATCCTGACTCGTCAGAGGTCAAGGGAACTTATCTAAAAACCAACGTGACAGGAAACAGACAGAGGAGAAGGGACAGTGAACCGAGCAAGCGGTCAGCAGTAAAACAGGTTTCTGTGTCACACACAGAAAAATCCCAGTGATCGATTCTAATTAGCTTCAGGAGGTTTGTGGATGCAGTAAACAAATGTTTGACAAACAGCAGCGGAGCAGAGTTTGTGATTATGTTCCTTCTATGTGAACACGTGTTTTACTTTTTAAAATGAACGACAGAGAGCAGAGCGGACAGGTTTTACTGACGTACCCTTGAAACAGATTCAAAACATTGCAGCAACAAAAACTAAAAAATAAACATGAGCAAACATTTATTACAATGTACAACTTATAATACAACTAATGCATCGTATACTGTGTTCCTAATATTTTGCCCGCCCCATTCAGGCTGTGTAAAAATGACTCTAAAAATGAGCCCACAGGTCGTATGCACAGCAGAAAATTACGACTGTAGACCGTAGAATAAGTAACTGTAGCCAGTGTGATGTCACCCATTGGTTTGCAGACTCCTGTTTTGAAGTCTTGAGTTCAGCAATGTGACAGTGGCCATCTTGTTTTTTTGAATCCAGAAGTGACATAACTGCTCAAGACGGTGGAGCTGTGGAGGAACGAGGGGTGGATAGAGACAGAGGTGACACCTAGCAGACAACCTGTCATTCAAAGCAGCCACGCCCTTAATGATGCGTAACTTTAAGCTTTAAAAATGTGACCAAATGACCAAAACCGTTTTTTGTACCTAACATATTTATTATTGCTGTAAAGTTGTGCATTTTAACATGAGGGGTCTATGGGGATTGAGTGGCGTCTGGAGCCAGCCTCCAGAGTCTGCACCTGGTTTATCGTCCACAGAACGAGGCTGCACGCCCACATTTTCACAACAAAATAGAGCAGGCTGCAGTGAGAGTCTCTCTCCATGGGATATTTAAAAATAGCAGCTTTGTGCATTTAGTCCTTCTCAGGCAAGCTCAGGGGTTTAGTGTTGCTGTAGCCCACAGGAATTCAATTCAACAGCAACTCTCTGAAACTGTTTTTAAAAACTGAACATAGCGACCTTCATGAAAGGCTTCAGTGTTTCATTAGATTATCAGTTTTAGCTGGTTGTACCTGATAAACTGCCGGCTGAGTGTAGCTCACAAAATCTTTTTAAAATCAGTTTATTGTGTGTCTGTAATGAGTTTAAAAGTAACACACAATCTTTGACCTTCACAACACTTTAACGTACATTATTAACACTCATTATATTATTTAGTATATAATTATTTTCCAGGTAAATCTATTGGGACGGCTGAACAAGTCTGATTTATGTTTTTAGTAAACTGACAAAATGACGCTGCGGTTTCTCTTCCTCCAGCGCAAACAGATTCAAACACAACCCTCATGACGGTGTGTTGTGGAGTGCAGCAGGGGTCAGAGGTCGCGTGTGTTGGCAGCGTGTAACTCACCATGTGTTTCAAATCCAAGCAGGACTGCCTGAATGAACGTCTGAATGCAAAGCTCATTAGTGCTGCAGGAGGCTGTGCGAGGAGAGTCAGAGATCGTAGAGTTGAAGTGAACGCAGGAGTGCCTCAACACATTCCTGCCTCTTTATTAAGGTGATCTGTGACCTCGTCTGTCCCAAAATAGAACGTTTTTCCATTGTGTGCGTGTGTGTGTGTGGTGGTCGGGGCTAATACAGTGCATATCGGACCTCTTCTCTCCTAAAAAGGAACTTGTTGTCAGTTGAGAGACCACTTAGTGCTCTTATACTCTCGTCAGTGTGCAGATAAAAGCGAATCAGACCTGCTGTTTTCTGAAGCCTCCTCCACTGGAGAGGCTGGAGAGGAGCGTTTTGTTTCGCCGCTGGTATGCAGAGAGCGGCCTGTATGCACAAAGACGCTGGTAATAACAGTTAATCTTCGCAAAGGTTCAATGGCTGCCAACCAACCAGCCGCGATTCAGAGTCGCCCCAACAATGCTTGATGAAACATCAAAGTCGGAGGGAGTGCAGAGCGGCTGGTTCCCATCACCTAAATCAACAAGGCCTCGGCAGAAAGTAAACATGTAGAGTTAACAGAAGGAGTCACATTCATACGGATGTTGCAGAGCGCTTGTTTGGACGCCTGAATACAACACAACAGGCATTTCCATCTTAATTACACGTCCAATTACTGAGGCTGAAAAGGATGTGTCTGAAATAAACACTTTTCCTCCAGTGTTCCTCCAGTCTGCTCCGTCTGTGCCTCAGAGTTTGATCTTACTAAGTCATCATTTTTTTAAACAGATTTTGGCGATCGACCCAATCACCAGAATAAGGCTGCTGTCAGCCCTAGAGTGGTCTCCTCTGGTCTGAATCAGGGACTCATGTTGTTCCAAAGTTGTATAATTGCCTAGAGTTGGTTCGTGTTCTCACAGCAGCATTTACAAGAGGACCAGATCAAATGCCTTGTGTGAGAAAGCTGCTCTTGATTGGTCAGAATTTCCATGTGGGAAAAATCCAGGAAGTAAAGCAAACGTTGAAGAAGAGTACACTTGCAAGATAAATGTGACACTTTCTAATGTCACAATGGAGGGACAACTACGCAGGTTGATTTTAGCGCTGCTCATCGTGGACTATATTGCTGTCATTGTTCATTTTAGTCAAACCATACAGTTTGAAAACGAGGCGCGGCTCCAACTAGAAAACAATGTTTTGATGCATTGGATGTGCTGAATGTGCATATTAAGGCAGTACAGGAGGAGGTGCACATTAATAATCCTCCAGGACTGTAACATGCTCATGTTTAACCCAAACAATGTGTCATGTGACTGCAGTTGCTTCACATCCAGGTCGGAACACCTTCTCACCACAAACCAACCGCACCAGAGTTCCTTTGGAACCGGACTGAGACCACCTCTTCAAGAAGGTCTCAGTCTGGTTGTTTTGCTGTGTTCACACCTGAGTGTGATTGCTGTGTTCACACCTGCCCAAATGCACCGCACTGAGGGGGCAAACAAACCTGAGTTTTTGTTTCGCCGCTGGTATGCAGAGAGCGGCCTGTATGCACAAAGACGCTCACGTCTCACTCCGAAGTCGTCAAAATCTGGCACTTTGTCGGTGACTTCTGGCATCAAACACTGACAAAAAAAAAAGCCGTCCTTTAACGTATGCACAATACGCAGTTAGACGTAGTTATTCTGTGTGGCGCACAGCGGCATCCAGGGGAAGGTGACTGGACAATAATGTAAGGTAAGGCGGTGGTAGTCTGAGTGAGCAGGCGGGCGGGCGGGGTGATGGATGCGTCCAACAACCACAGATTTTCACGCGCGAGGCCAGTGTTCACTTTCCGTAAGATTATAAAGCCAAACCTGTAATTTTTTCCCAAACCCAACCACGTGCTTTTGTTGCCGAAACCCAAACATATGTGTGTTGGCAAAACCCGGTCTCACTCCGAAGTCGTCAAAATCTAGTGCTCGGTCAGCGACTTCCAGTGTCAGACACCAAAGAAAAAAGCCGTCCTTTCACATCGGCATGATGCGCAACCGGTCACTGTTATTGTTTAAGGGTGCCCAGCGGCATCGGGGGGAAACACAGCGGGACAACAAGGCGGTGGAAGTCCAAAAAGGGCGGGGGGGGATGGGTCCAACAACCACCAACCTTCATCCCGGAAGCCTGCGTTTGTTTCACCTACGATTCTAAAGCCAAACCATGTTCCTTTTTGTCCTAAACCCAACCATGTGTTTGTTGTTGAAGAAAAAAACATCAATTCACGATGTTGTACCGACATAGTGCTTTTATTTTGAAAGAGACTGTATGTAAATGTTAAAATTCCTGTGAAAACATAAGTTTATTTTGAAAACAGACAACATATGTAACAGGCTGAAGTTGACACGGCGTCCCAGAACGTCAACAACCAACACACCCAGGGTACCTTGGACGTCATATGTGGACGTGAGAAGTCCATGAGCAAAAACTCAAGGCTTCAAAATGGTAGTCAGCGAACCAGTGAGTGACGTCATCGGTCAGTACAAGGCTGTCATATTAATACATGTGATGAAACAGGTCACTTCATGTGCTGCTTTAAATCTGTAGGACAGCAGGTGCAGTTCTGTGTCTCCTGAGTGGAGCTGCTGTTTCTCTGTTTCTGGTTGATCTCTGTGTTTGATGTGATCGGCCTCTCTGAGCGCGCTCTGTTGTGAACTTGACCCGTGTGATCGATGGATCCGACCGACACTGTGTGACGTGATGGATGTGGGTCCGATGAGGATCCCCAGAGGGCTCAGAACCTGCTGCCTGACTGTTACCAGCTCCAGAGTCTGACCTCTGACCCCTCTGTGAGGACGCAGGGGGGGGGTATACAGTNCTGCTGAAAAAAAAATTGCCTTTTTATTTTGTTTTTCTTTGTGCTGCTGTTTTTTTTCTGTTGTTGTTGTTTTGGTTGGTTTTATTGGCCTGTTTCCTGTTTTCTCTCCTCCATTGTTAGTTTTTCTTTCTTTTAACTTTCTTGTTTTTTTCTTTTTATCTCCTTTTTCATTTTTTAACTTTTCTTGTCATTATTTGTTTTTCTTTTCTTTCATCTTGTTTTCCTTTTCCCCCTTTTGTTTGTGTTATCCTTGTATTGTTTTCCTTGATGTTTTTTTATTTCATCTTGTTTTCAATTTCTTCTTTTTTGATATGGTTGTTTTTATATTCTTTCTTTCCACCTTTCTTCAATTTTTCCTTTATCTTTTCTTGCTTTACTTTTTCTTGTCATTGTTTGTTTTTTCTTTCCTCTTGTTTTCATTTATTTTTTTGTTTTCCCATTTTTCTTTCCTCCATTGTTGTTTTTTCCTTCCATTTTTCCTTGTTTTTCTTTTCTTTCTAATTTTCTTGAATTTTTCTTTTTTATTTATTTTTCCTGTCAGTGTTGTTTTTCCTTCCTTTCCAGTTTTAATTTTCTTTTTGATATGGTTGTTCTTATATTCTTTCTTTCCATCTTTCTTTGTTTTTTATTTTCTTGCTCATTTCTTCACTTTTTCTTGTCATTGTTTGTTTTCTTCTTTTGTCTTGTTTTCATTTTCTTTTTTCTCTTTTGTTTTTTTTTTTAAACTGTTTTCTTTCTTTTTTTTATATTTTATAAATAACGCATACAATTTTTTCTTGTTTTGTGAGTATTTGGACGTGTGTGATGCATATGTTGGAATTAAATCAATGCAAATCTGATTAAAATATAGTGTGAAATATATTTAGCTAAATATTATGTTGAATATATTTTTTTAAAATATTTCAATTTAAATAAACAGAAAGAGAAAATGGAAATGCAATTACAAAATTCAGGTCAGGTGATCCTAAAGCACATGAAGTCTGTAAACTCTGACTCAGGAGGTAAAATAATCAAACGTGCGTCCATCACTTTATTTTAAGGTAAAATTCCGTCACAGCACTTAGACTTTTCCACTGGGCCGTCCTAATATCTGGCTCTCGGTGTTATTTGTTGTGTGAATTTGTTGACCTGCATTAACTTGAGGCGGGTGGAGCTGCAGACGAGCACAAAGCTCAGCAGAGTTTCTCTTCTCTTAAAATAAAGGTTAAAAAACACATGAACAATAAAAACTTATCTGATGTCCTGAAAAACGCCTTGGGAACCTTCCCTCAGGGGATTTGTTGTTGTTTGTTCGTTTCAATGGCCGCTGCTTTTTCCCACGTAACATCATCCGAGGGTGGAACCTGCCTGTGCATCTGAAACGGATGTTTGCTGCAGCGTCTTCTGTGACATTACTTCTTCCATTAGTGCTGCAACAAAGATGGAGGAGCTGAAGACCTGAAGGTCAGTGGCGTCTGAAACCTAAACGACAGATAAGGTCATCTGTAAAATATTATAAGAGCATCTGGATCCATCAGTCCCCAGCACTAATTTCTTTTTTCTTTTTTCTCTCAGTTTAGGCGGCTAAAACTAAATATTGCTGCTATTTATTATCTTAGGATTTATTTTTGTAGTTCAGTCCATTATTGTTGGTAACATCGTCTGAAGTAACACGAAACACAATCAGACAGGTTGGAAATAAACCAACAGTTAATCCAGATGATCTAAACCACTTTATTTGGAAGTGATCGCACTGAAATGTTGCCAATAATCACTCATTGAACAAAACTGTGTGACCACAACTACAGTAAATACGGCAGGAAGTGAGTCTGTAAGCTGTGATGGACGACCGGCTGTTTGGCTTTGATTTCTCTTCCAAATCCATTTTTCTGACTTGGTGATTTGTTGCTGAGAAAGTGACATTCAGCCACAATGTCTCCTCAAGCAACTCATCCTCACTGTGACCTCGTCACATGTCCACGTTTGGTCATGGACTTTCCACGTCCACATATGACGTCCAAGGTACCCTGGGTGTGTTGGTTGTTGACGTTCTGGGACGCCGTGTCAACTTCAGCCTGTTACATGCATTGTCTGTTTTCAAAATACACTTCTGTTTTCACAGGAAATGTACAGTTTGATACAGTCTCTTTCAAAATAAAAGCACTACATCGGTACAACAGTGCGAATTGACGTTTTTTTCGGTCAACAACAAAAACACATAGTCAGGTTTAGGAAAAAAGAACAGGGTTTGGTTTTATAATCTTACTGGACGCGAACACCGCTCTCTCAGGTGAAGGTTGATGTTTGTTGGACCCATCCACCACCCCAGTCGGACTTTTGTCACCTTAACTTCTGTTCTTGTCCTGACACGTTTCCCCCTGACACTGCTGGGCACCATTAAACTATAACGGCAACTGGCCGCGGAACATGCCAACATTAAAGGACAAGTGCCAGTTGATATATAACAAATTATAACTGACATCAATATATCCACTTTTTCCCCACCTAACTTTAGTGATCATCAACTCTCTTCTGTAGTAGAATTAACATCACACATGTTCTTATCATGACGGCCCACCAGCTGATGGAGACATGAAATACAATACTGTTCAATGTGTGTAATATTTATTCATTGTGCAAAATAAGAAAAAGTTGGCTGATACCAATGCCGTACTGATATTATTGTACATCCTTAGTTGTTAATGTGCTAACTGGCTAGCTAGTGTCTTGAATCCGTCCTGTCAGTCTTTTGGCCTCCCTTTATTTAATGACAATAACAGACGACTGCCGCCTGCTGCTGTGAAGAGTTGTTTCCTCTCACACAGGCACAGAACATACATGCTAGTTAGCTGCTGACGGTCGTCTTTGCCGCGTGTTCAGGGCAACTTTTTTGCTGAGATACAGGCAACGCAGGGCAACAAAATGGTTGGCCTTAGTCTCCACCACATCCTTGATGTTGGTTTTGTGTGTGGGCCTTTAAATGTCTGAACCTCATTCGTGCTCCTGAGAGGATAAACCATTCAGGTTTTAATCAGTCACAGAACACAGCAGGTGTTTGGTGTTTCAGTGTGTCATCAGAGAGTTAGTCTCGCTCACCAGACCTTTCTCAAGAAAAGAAAGGTCTGGCTGGGCCGACTCTCACTTTAAGATTGGAGAAAAAAACGCCCCGGCTGCTTGTATTTCTTTCAACCAATCACAATCGTTCTGGGCGGTGCCACAGCAACGGTGCGCTTGCAAAAATATTGCCGGGGGGAAACAGGTTTTGGTGTAACACGCCCACAAAAATATCGCCTACAGGACGCGAACCATGGCAGAAAAATGGCTACATCCCCGCAAGATCAAACACCGCAAAAGTTAGTAAAGGACGTGTTGAAAACGGTTGAAAACTGCTACGCAACCGGAGGTGGTAGGGCGGGACTTCAGCGGGTGGCTCGTTCCACCCAATGAGAGGCTGATCTATGCAACGAACTTCCGCCCACTCAGACTATCAGAGAGTGAAATCTGCCACAGGCAGGATTCAAACCTGCAACGCTTCCATTAAAAATGCTCCGTCACTGCTTCACTTCCTGTGCCGATTGGCTGATCGATCAGTGTCCCTCTGCTCTCCCTGCAGGATCAATCATCTGTGCACAACTGTTCAACCACTGAGCCACTGAAATGCTCTCTGCCTCTTCACAGCAGCTTGTTTTTGTCCTGGACATGTTCTCTGCTGTTTGATCATGTGGGCCGGGCACCGTGAGAAACGACTCTATTCACTGAGTCACATAGTAAAGAGGTGAAAGAGAAAATAAAGTCTGTCTCACTATCTGGCCTCTTAGTTTTCCACCAGAGATCACTTCAGGTCACAGGCTCATGTTGGAGGGAAACATCACTCTCAGCCTGAGTGCAGTTTGTAGGAAAGTCATGGAAAACTGTCCGAAAGCTCCCAAAAAATCCCTGAATGGGAGCTCTGTGGGAGTACAACTAATTTTATTAGCCCCCTTGGAAACATTCAACCTAACAAGTGGAAAGCAGTTTCTGCATAAATTAAAGATAATCCAGAGTAAATTATGCAAATGTATTCGCAGAGATAAAGGAGGGGGTGGTGTGGTCGTTTATTGTGAGGTTAAAAAATCTGAGCCAGTGGTTGAAACTGAACCGAGGGAGACTTCACTTAAAAGTCTGTGAGGGCTCGGCCTGTGGGGCAATAACACCGCCATGTTGCATCATCTGCGAATCACAGAGAGGGACGGAGGAAGCTCTGAGGAGCCCAACTTTACCTGCAATAACATGTCATAAAATGTCAAAGTCAGTTTTCAGGTTGATTTCTTTCCCTCCAGGCAGCCACCACGCTCTGTTCACTTCCACCAAAATCAACATGCAGACACTTTATGCAGAAACATTCCATCAGGTCTATATTAAAGAGATGGTTCGGGTTTTTTGAAGTGGGGTTGTATGAGGCAGCAGCAAAATGACATTTTATCTACCTAAAAATATCAATTTAGTTTAAGTCTACACGATATTGAGAGTATTTTCACTGCTTTACCTAACCGTCAGACAGCCTGTATCGATGGGGAATCCATTAACGGCTTCAGCACGCATCACCACAGATGCTGTGCAAACCGCTGATCCATCTCACGCTCCATTCTGCCCTCACTCGTGAACACGACCCTGAGATACTTGAACCCCCTTGCGTGGGGCAGTAACTCCCAATCCAGAGGGGGCAATCCAATGTTTTCTGCAAAGAACCATGGCCTCAGACTTGAAGGTGCTGACTCAGGTTCACACTTGGCTGCAAACCGCCCCAGTGCATGCTGGAGGTCAAGGTGTGATTAAGCCAACAGAACCACATCATCTGCATAAAGACAGTCAGTCAGTTTGTCAGTGGACCTACACGACAAACTTTGACATGCTAGGTACCCTCCTGCATCTATTTCAACTATTTCAGTGACAGCATGTCAATTTGTGCTTGTTACATTTCTTTTTACAGAAAATGCACAATTTCCACTCGTGAAATGCGTACGGTCTTTACCAAACAAACTTACAATTTAGGTAAAACACTGTTTTTAGGCTTAGGTGCACGGTGGTGCAGTGGTTAGCACTTCGTTGCTTCTGTGTGGAGTTTGCATGTTCTCCCTGTGTCAGCGTGGGTTTCCTCCAGGTGCTCTGACATGTTCTCCGTGTCAGCGTGGGTTTCCTCCAGGTGCTCCGACATGTTCTCCCTGTGTCAGCGTGGGTTTCCTCCAGGTGCTCTGACATGTTCTCCCTGTGCCAGCGTGGGTTTCCTCCAGGTGCTCCGACATGTTCTCCCTGTGCCAGCGTGGGTTTCCTCCAGGTGCTCTGACATGTTTTCCGTGTCAGCGTGGGTTTCCTCCAGGTGCTCCAGCTTCCTCCCACAGTTCAAAGACATGCAGGTTAATTGGTGACTCTAAATTGGCCGTAGGTACGAGTGTGATCATGAATGTGTACCCCACCTCCCCAAGGTTTGGCTTAAACTTCACATGGAAAATTAACAGTGTGCTCCTGGTGAACATCTGGAGTTCCTTTGATCCATCTACCACTCCTCCTGCCCGCCCTATACAGACTTTCCCGCTCGTTATTTTACAGTAGTTGCCATGCGTGTCATGTCACTGAGAAAGGTGCCTCTGTGCGTCCATATCTGACGCCAGCGTCCACTGACAAAGCGGCGGTATTTGAAGAGTTGGGAATGAGAATGAGCTGGCTGAACACATCCTCTGTGCTGGACCCACAGCGATGAAGCTGGTGTCTGTCTTCTCTCGTGACACTGGAGAGAACAACAGGTTTCTTAAAATGTTTCTAAATCTCTTTAAGAAGCCACAAAGTTTTGAAATATCAGATTCATATAACAGCCTCTGTGATCCTGTGATCTGAACAAACAGTTCTCACTCCTATAGACATAAAGATGGACTACACACACACACACACACACACACACACACACACAGACACTCATTCCACATTCCCAGAGTGAATTGTGATTTCTGGGTCACTGCTGATGTTTTGGTCTCCATTTCAGGGCGAGCTGGAAGCGTCTCTCAGGGGTCGAGGGGTCGGCCGCCCTGTGAACTCCACCACACACACTTAAAAACAAAAAGACACTCCTCTCAGCCATTTCACTCAATTACTCTTTATGTTGCGTTCATGACTCCTCGCTGTCTGCAGGAAACAGAGTCACAGCAGCTGGTGACGTTTGTAAAGAGAAACTCTGATGATGCTGCAGAGATAAAATCCACACACTGTGATCTACACAGAGTCTGGATGAATCACTTTAATGATAACGACTGTGATCAGGAGGCTAACTGATGACTGATTAGGAGGATTTTGGTTATTAGTTGTTTTGTATCCACATAATTTCTCGCCCCATGAATTATAGGCATAACTTCAGTTGTTCTTTTCACTGATCTGGTGTCTGTGAGAGTTAGCGTGAAACTGCAGGCGTCTTCTTCTTCTCTTGGTCTTCTTTTCTTGAAACTCAGGAAATAAATGATGTAGGAACACAACCTGTGAGGAGGTGAACTTACCGTCCTGCTACTGCTGACATCAGGTGAAACTGGAACTAAGAGGGTGCTGCTGGGTCTGGAGTGAATGTCTGTCGAATATCAAATTTAAAGCTAAGTTCACCGCAGTGTTTTGGACCGGACTGGCGTTTGAAACAAGAGAATATATTTTGTAACTGGAGCACGCACAGTCAACGCGCTTGCTATATTAACAGTCACAGAAATTGGTCCACATGCAAACGTGCATCCACTGTGCAAACCTTTACTATATGGGTGGAGAACCTCGTCTCGCATTGAAGTCGACGAAATGCGGCGCTTGGTCAGTGACTTTCAGCATCAGACACAGATGAAAAAAGCTGTGCTCTCACATCGACATGGTTCATGGTTGGTGGCCGCTCTTGTTTAACGGCGCCCAGCAATGTCCAACAACCACCAGCTTTCACCCGGTAGGTTGGTGTTCTCTTCCTGTAAGATTGTAGAGCCAGACCCTGTTGTTTTTTCCTGTGGGTGCACAACATATTTATGTCACACAGACTTTAGACCAAAGGATTTAACAGGATAACGTGGTCACAACGTGGACGACCTGACCGCACATTGTTTTCACATTGTTTTTCTTTTCAGGTGTCATCAAATTGATGACGATGTTACTTCATTTGTTTGTATTCTGTCTATTTGAAAAAAGTGTTTTTTTTTGTATTTGTGGTGTGTTGAGCTCTCAGGGCCACCGTATGATAGGGGCCCGCAGTTTAATTTTTGCCCCTGGGGTTTGTTTATGGTTGATCCAGCCCTGTAAATTACCATAAAGTTTGAAGAATTCAAAAAAGAAAAGAACAAAACATATTTCAGAAGCTCAAAATTTCTGCCTTGGGTTTTTAAAATTGCGAGTATTCCTTATTTCCCTCTTTCTCCCCATCCTCCCAACTTCACAAGTCTTTATTTCTTTTTTATTTTACTTATTTATTTATTCCTCACCTTACTTTCTTTCTTTTTTTATTTCTCAACTTAATTAATTAATTTATTTATTCCTCACCTTACTTTCTTTTTATTCATTTATTTATTCCTCACCTTAATTTCTTTCTTTTTTTATTTCTCAACTTAATTAATTAATTTATTTATTCTTTACCTTAATTTCTTTTTGTTTATTTATTCATTTATTCCTCACCTTAATTTCTTTTTATTTATTTATTTATTCCTCAACTTAATTAATTAATTTATTTATTTATTGCTCACCTTAATTTCTTTGTATTTATTTATGTATTTATTTATTTATTCCTCAACTTAATTTCTTTTTATTTATTTATTCCTCAACTTAATTAATTTCTTTATTCCTCACCTTAATGTCTTTTTATTTATTTATTTATTCCTCAACTTAATTAATTAATTTATTTATTCCTCACCTTAATTTCTTTTTTTAAATTATTTATTTATTCCTCACCTTATTCTATTTATCTGTTCCTCGCGTTAATTTCTGTCGTCCATGCTTCCATTATTTTTCCTCTTTTATTTCGTTTTTAATTATTTCACTTCTTCATTTTTTCTTTTTATCACCTCCTTAACTTTTCATAGGCTACTGATAATTTATTCTCCTCCTCTCGCTCTGGCTTTGATAAAAATAAAAACAAATAAATAAATAACTGAATAAATAAAACGACGGCACACACTGATGTCAGTCTGACTGTGTCAGTTGTGGTTGATGTGGAGGAAGTGAGGCCGGTGTGGCTGCGGGCTGTGGGCGGTGCACAGCTTCAGTCTGGCGGCTCGCCCTCTGTCAGTCAGTCGGTGTGGAGGAGAGCGGACGGAGCGGAGCTACGCACCGTGACCCGGGATCTGTACTATACACACACACACACACACGCGCGCGGCAGCGAGACCAGAACCGAGCGACCGGCAGGCAGGCAGGCAGGAGCCGAGCAGCATGGAGCTGTGAGCTGCGGCCGACCCGGGACCTGCTCCCCAAACACCACTGTTTGATTTGTTTATTTACCGCATCTACGAGCTTTCTTTCCCCAACATGGAGACTGCAGGCTGCAGGCTGCCGCTGGCTGCACTCCTCATCCTCCTCTGCCAACAAGGTAAGACGTGTTGCCATTCATGTTCTGTCCTCGCATGACACAGGAACCTCAGACCCCCGCATATGCTCACATTTGATCCAAAGTGTTTTCAACTCGCTGCGCCAACTTTAAGGTGACTGCGCAGGTGAGAGTGAGAGAAGTGAGCTGAGTCCCAAACAAACCAAACAAGCCCTCGTGCACAATGTGCGTTTCTGTCATTGTTAAAACCAGAAACATGTCTCTCTCTCTCTCTCTCTCTGTGCTGTGTATCCGGGATTGAACCTGCGGTGCGTAACGCGCTGTGCGTCTTTGGAAACATTCAATGAAACGAGTCCAAATCGTCTGTGCGCAGGTTTTCTCGTGTGACTGAGACATGTTTGAGTTGATGCTGAGCGTCACTGCTCCTCGGGGTCTGTGGGATCGCAGATTAAAACGTTTGAGAGACGCAGGGCGTCACATACATCAGCTCCAAACCGGAGCTGTCAAGCATGAAAAGAGCAGTTTGGACACGGTAGTCTGACTGGCTTATTAAGGGTGTCAGAGGCTCCATATCTGGCAACAACAACAGCAGTAATCCCATAATGCTTCTCAGAAACAGATACTATCACTGCAGAACTATACACTGATGCATGTCTGCTTTATTCCAGCCCTGAGGCATTTGATAAAACATTTATGTGTTGACAGAAACACACGGAGCTCTTTAAATCTGTAGAAATACTGAATGAGAGTTAAAGTTCATGTGACTGTAAACTCATTCGAGCAGCGAGGCCCTGAGGTGTCTGATCAGGAAGAGACTTGTTGTCATGTGTTTTTGGAGTCTCGTCTGTCTGCTGTGGGAGTAATTCAGCTAGTTTCAGGTTTAGCTGGTGTCAGTGTGGACTGCGGTGACTGTCGCAACCTGCCCGTTTGCACAAATGAAGGGATGCAGCTTGTTTCAAAATAACACACTGAGGAGTGTCCAGCAGGGTTGGAGCTCCAGGAGACAGTCAACCTTGTGTTTTCTGGATGTGCAGCAGCAGCAGCGCCTTCTGTTTGCTTCATTTAATGTTTAATGTCTGTGATGTGATGACGTCTGTCAGAAGTGATCACGTTGCTCTCCTGTGTGATTGTTGGAAAAGTGCCGATATGATTTATGTTTCAGTACCAACACTGAAATTATACGTTTTTGATACCTTTTACTTGTAAACATGTTTTGCTCCAAAACGTTTGATATTTAAAGGTCCATTGTGAACGACTTAGGAGGATTTAGTGGCGGGTAGCAAGACGTGGCTTCAAACTTCTCCTGGTTGGTATTGGGTGCTGAATTATCCGCAGAGGTCTCTTTGTCTTCTGAACAAACAGAGCAGGTGATTTAAAGTGAAAAAACACATATTAAAGCAGTTTCATGTTAAAAATCAGTGTTTCTCTGATGCTGTTTGGCATGTCGGTGACAGGCTGCTAGCCCAACACCTGCTGATGTGTGCTCACCCTTTTTCTGTGATAACTTAAGATCCAGATGTTCCGGAGGTTTTTAGCAGGAGCCGAACTTCCAGTAGAGGCCTCTCTGTCTTCAAAACAATTAGACCAAGTGATTTAAAGTGAAAAAAACACTGATTAAAGCAGTTTCATGTTAAAAATCAGTGTTTCTCTGATGCTGTTTGGCGTGTTGGAGATGGGTTGCTAGCACCTGCTGATGTGTGCTCACCCTTTTTCTCTGATAACTTAAGATACAGACAAAAATAAGTGTTTGTTGCTTAAAACTTTCTGGCAGAACCCCCGTTTGAAGTGAAGGGTCACTGAATGGTATTTTTGTTGTCTTCCAGCAAATTCTGCCGTCATGTCGTCAAACACCAATGCTTTGTCACGTCCTTAGTGTCTAGTGACGCACTGGGTTTTCAGTGTAAAGCCATCCGCAGCAGTTCTCGAGGCTGAGAGCAACTGACGTAGCATAAAGAGTTAGAAAGTCCGCACAGGGCTGGAAGGAGGGGAGGTGGACATCTCAAACAAAATTTTCACTCAGGAGAAAGTTTGTCTCTTTGTGAAACCAGAAGTTGTAATTGTTTTAACTTAACATCACGTAATTTACGTATAGGCGCTGTGTCACCCACGTAAAATATTAACTAGGGCTGCCCTCTGAAAGTCAAAGAGTCAAATCAGTCAGAGATCCTTCAGGCAACTCAGATTCTTCAAGTCGAGCAGTTTTTTTTGTCAGTCAGTGAACTTGTAGGGACGTTTTGGTCTTCAGATTTAGCAGCAGAGTGAGTGCTCCCCACTTTTAACGCTGCTCCCTGGTACAGGCAGCTGAGGACCCAGACCCAGGGATGTGAGTAAGATGGAGGCAGCTCCAACTAACACCGACTTTCATCTGGGAGGCCAATTTTCTGTAAGGTTGTAAGGCCAAACCCTGTTCTTTTTTCCTAAACCCGACCACGTGCATGTGCTGGCTAAACATAACCACTGTTACAGACTGTATGCAAACTGTACATTTCCTGTGAAAACAGAAGTGTATTTTGAAAACAGACAATGCATGTAACAGGCTGAAGTTGACACGGCGTCCCAGAACGTCAACAACCAACACACCCAGGGTACCTTGGACGTCATATGTGGACGTGGAAAGTCCATGACCAAACGTGGACATGTGACGAGGTCACAGTGAGAACGTTTTTCTAAACCTAATCATGACCGTTTTAAAACATTAACAAGATATTTCACTGTGTTTCAGCTTTGGGTCACGTAGAGACACCAAAGGGTGCCCTGTGCATCCCAGTCAGACGCTGAGGGGCGTGTCATGTATTTGATGACATGTGAATGAGATCAGCTTGAGCAGCACTTCACTAGAGCAACATGAGCTGCTCTGAGGGAAATATTCTGAACCCAGGATGCTGTTCTTTACAGTCACTTAAAGAATATAGACATTCTTGTACATTTTACTGAGACACATTTTACAGAATCCAGCCTGACATTATCTCTGCTGGAATTTAAAATGAATTTGACTGGCTTTGGCAAGTGTTTATAATAACGAACCCACCAGTGCGTCCTGCGGGGTCGAAGAGGTTTAAGAAGTCAGTGGAGATGAATCGGGATTTGTCACCATAAGCCTGAACACTGGAAGGGTTTTCCAGCTCCTTATCCTCTGGTTTGCCCTCCCAGCCGTACGGTACAGTCGCAGCGTGCCAGAGAGGACACTGATCTGCTTGGTTGGATCTTTTCGGGGGATGAGACTTGAAACAAAGATTAGAGGGGGGAGAAGCTGGTCGGAGCCAGTTTTAGCTGAAGAGATGTGAAACCTTTTGTGCCCGGGCCAGTGAGCCTGGATCTGTGCTGGACGGTTCGGTACCTGCAGAAAGCCTCCGGGCTCCCTCACGCCTCCTCCTTTTTCATTTAGGCTGTTTTTTTTGTGTTGTTTTTTAATGAAGCTTTGCTGAAATGTCGGGGCACAAAGGAGGTGCCAGCTCGCTGAGGAGGCAGCACAGGAATGGTTGATGGTGGAAGAAAAGACACATGAGGAGAAAACTCAGCACCATCTGTCCTCCCAAAAGATATTTGTGAATGGGCAGTGCCAGCCGAGCCCTGCGCTGCGCCCGGGCTCATGGAGTCTCCGGGCCTCTTGTTGTCTAACAGGGAGTCTGCTGACAGATGGCCGTCACAGTCAGGCAGTCTGTCAGTCAAACACATGCAGGGGGCGGCTGTAGATGAGATGCCCACCACACACACACCAGGCGTGCCAACGCTGAGCTGACTATGACTGATAGTATTTGTTGTCCGTCGTTTTTGAGGGACAGATTCAAATATTTTTTCAAGTCTGGTTGAAAATACCAAATTTAAAAATGAAGGCACCAGTACGGCTCCAGGAGTGTAAGCTAACCATCCCAGTCATAATTCATCTGTGGATTATATTTTTTTTGCCTTTAATGACGGGACAGTTATGAAGCATGAGAGGTGGAGAGACAACAGTTGACATGCAGCAAAGGGCCTTGGGCTGGAATCAAACCTGCGGACGCAAAGACACTGCCTTTGTACACAGGGTGCTTGCCCTACCTACTGAGCTACTACGCACCCCTCATCTGTAATTTTTATTTAATTTTTTTCTGATGAAGAACCAAACAATGTCGGCATCATTCAGCTCCAATGTGTGATTTCGGACTGCATGCTGTCATTGCAAAGTCAAAAGAGGCTTGATGGGCATGACATGTAACACCACAGCCTCAGCCTGTAGTGTGAGATATAACATGTGTGTCTGCAGCCCTTTATAAACAATAATGATGGCAGAACATGTCAACAACAATCATTTACCATCCCTGTTATATGGGGGTTGATCTCGTCCTCTGCTCGGAGGATAAGAAGCTCCTGGACCTCATTGTTTTCCCAATTTCCAGACATTTCCGGCTGCTGTTCTTCTTTGAGTTAGCTGCTAACTGCTATCAGCTACTTTTTAAATCTTCTGCAGTGGCTTACACGCACAACATGCCATGAAATCGTCACACGCATGCGGCCCATGATTCTGTCCTGCCAGCTGTCCCGTTTATACAGACATCATTTTGGTGCTGTTACTACCTCCGATGCTGCCTTAAAGGAGGAACAACTCTGTCCCCCCTCCTTCCACGAATGTACGTTTTAGGAGCCGTACACATGCCACGCTTTATGCGCCCTCAGATTCCTTGTTTTTAATGTAGACGCACAGCAGTCACACTCAAACGCCAGAGTGACACTGTCGCAGTGCGCAACGCGTTCCCAAGCGCCCATCCCTAGAGTTCAACCTTTGGAGCACAGCAACGTGCACCGCATGTCATGTGACGAGGACCAACCAATCACAGCCGACAGATATCTTTCCCTTCTTCTGTAAATGTTCAGTCTGATAAACACGGAAAAGTTGATCATGTTAGTGCAATGTTCAGTCTGATAAACACGGAAAAGTTGATCATGTTAGTGCAGGGCTACCCAGAGCTTTACATTTGTCCCACAGACGACAGGCCGACACACTTATAAACAGCTCCTGGAAGAAGATCAGCTCTGTGCTCAGGGTTTCAGGTAAACAGGCTGTACGATGCTTGTTAAGAGACATGACCTGCCGCCGTGTTCTTGTAAGCTGGCACAGAAAAGGCACAAGAATAGCACCCAGTAAAAGACTGCCTCTGATATGTACGGCTCCTTACAGCCAATTGGCATAACGGCGGGAAATTCCTGCCTTGAAGAAGCAGTGTAAAGAGGGCTAATGATGGTGTCAAGTCGTGAAACCCATCTACTACAGCACAACCGTCACATCCTTCTACAGGCCACGCTGACCTGAAGCAGACAGGTGTATAGTGATACACACACATCAGCATAAAAGAAAAGTCTTACCTTAAAAGTCAACGTCACACTTACTGAAAGTCTTTCTAAACTTCAGGGGCTGAACTTCTGACCTCACTTTGGTGATGTAGAAGTGTACTCTGGGGTGTGTCAGTTCACCGTGACATCACTGGTGGGTGTGGTTACAGCTGCAGTGAAGCAAACAGCTGATCACAGTGATGCTGGCTGTGGTCAGAGGAGAACACAGTAACACATTACTTTTCAACAATACAAGGGATGCACAATAGCATCGACACGTCATTGGTATCGTCAGGTATTGGCTTTAAAATGAACTATTGGAATCGGCCAACATGCTTTTTCTTACCTTGCACAATGAATGAACATTACATATTGTATTTCATGTCCCCATCTGCTGGTGGGCCGTCATGATAAGAGTATGTCATTCTGTGTATGTAATCCTATGTCATTTCTGTAATAATGTGAACTGGTGAAAACATTTCAGAGAAGGTTATTGTACTGTGGGTGTCTCATACCACTGCGACCCTACACCAGGGTGCAGCACTGCTGGTCCCAGAAACTGGCATTAAACAAAATAAAGGTGGGAGCAAATTTGGTTTTCAATCTTTGTGATGATACAACATATTGGATTTTTTTTCTTCTACAAAACCTTAAACGTCTGTGTACAAGCAGCCGTACAAGAATTTTGTCTCATTGAAACACTGTCATGTCACATAGATGATAAACCTGAGCAGGTGTCTGATGCTCAGTTGTGTTGACATATTTGGGCTGACAGTGTGTGATCCAGTCAGGGTGTGTTTTGTGAATTACATCCTGTGTAAAAGCTCATTTGGATTCTGTTCATCCTTTTGGGGAAGGACACAAACAAGACGGCGGTCACCTCAGATGACCTCGTCTTTCTTCCTCTGTGTCCTCCCATCTCTGTCCAGAGCAGCTCCAGCCGGGCAGACGTCCCTCGCTGTCCCGCTGACAGTCTGGAGAAAAAACCGGAGCAGATTTCCAGTCGTGGCAGTGGGGGTATTTGATGACCAGATTAGTGGGTATTAGGCTCAACGGCATTCACTCAGGCGTACACAGGGGCCACCGGTTTGAATCCTCCCGAGTCGCCCCTCTTTTTCTTCCCGCTGGCCCTCGGCTGAATGGAGGCCGGGGTTACGTGGGGAAACAACCAGCCAGGTCCTCTGCGGAGGTCAGCTGAGGAGGCCCGTCCGTCCTGCGCCGCCTCCTCTGGCCCGGCCCGGTGAATTATGCTGTCAGAGGGGAGATTTGTTTTGTAACAGTAGGAAAGGGAGCAACTACAGAAAGAGGGGAGGTGTAGATTGAGAAGGGCGTGGGGGGTGGGTGGGGGTGGGGGGCTGATTCAGAGCAGCAGAGAAAAGAAGAGGCTGAGGGGTGGTTTCAGGGGGGGAGCATTTAAGCGTGACGCATGATGGCTCTGCGATTTGTCCCAGTGGCGGTGGCGGCGATGAGGAGGAGAGGACGCTGTCACACTGTGAAGCTGGAGCAGAAGTGTGGGAGCGCAGTGTGTTAGGGTGAAGGGGGGGTACTCACACACACACACACACACACACACACACACACACACACACATTCTTCCTCCGACACCTCGAGGTTGGAGGCCTCACAGAGCGATGGAGTGCAGGTTAAGCAGCACTCCTGCCTTCATTAGTCTTCGTGAACACCCCAGCCTCGTTACCCCCCCCCCTCCCCCCCACACACACACACCCCCGCCTCAGTATGTGTCTCCCATCACTGTTCTCAGGCCTCCGCTCCCCTCACACACTGTAAAAAGTTACCCGTCCTAACAAGTCATTTGGCGCTTCAGCAGGTGGATTGATGAAGGTGCAGCTGTGATCGGACTCAGCAGGTGAAAACTGGTCAGTTTTGAGATTTTGCCAGTTTTGGTCATTAAATGTGTCAAATACACATCAAGGTGTTTATTTTACTTCAGATATCTGCTCTGGAAATGAATCCAAAAAGCACATATTTAAATTTCAGAAAACTTGTAACACAAAAATACCTGTCTCAGTGTAAGTAATCATCTGGTGATATCTGTGAGATGAAATCTTTAACCTAGGGTGTTACTTTTTGTCTTAAGGCTCATTTATGCTCAACATTCGACACAGAGACAAACAGAGCCTTCTGTCTGTCTCTGCGTTTATTTTGTGCATGTTTCCTAAAAGCTTACCGGAGGTTCTGGAGGCAGTGTAGCATAGCTGAAGAGAGATACAACCATAGGACATGATGAAGAAATTTAAATAATGGCGGAACAGACTGAATCCGTAATAGAGTGAAAAGAATTCTCCGTCCGCATGTCGAGATGTAAAAAATGTCCGCACAGACCACTGTCTACAACATTACAACCTCCTCCACTGTCGCCTCGTTTGCTGCTGTGTAAAACTTCGACTCTGCTCTCTTGTGCCATCTATTGAATATAAATATATACCCATAAAAAGATCCCGGGCTATTATTTGCTTAAATCACTGAACTCAACAGGCCTATATTTGGAACAGGCCTTCAATTCCTTACACACAAACTGTTGCTCAGCAAAGATGGAGATAAATGATCAAATTGTTAATTTGAACCAGTATGACAGGCAGCAGAGGGCTGGAATCGAGCTTGCGGCTGCTGCAGCAAGGATATAGCCTCTGTACATGGGACGCCCACTCTACCCGATGAGCTACTAGGCACCCTCCCAACACTTTCTTCAATGTTCACACCCAGAGGAATATATCTAAGTCATTTGATCGCTGTACCCTGTCAGTGGTGTCATGCATCAGGGCTGAAGCTGTCATACATTTACTTTTTATCTCCACATTTTTATGAAACACTTTTTAGATCTCGGTTGATTTTAACGATATGATTTAACCAGATGAAGGATTATAGTCATCAGACGTTTGGATCTCTTATCAGAGAAACAAGCTGAGCAAACGTCTCCAGCTGCTGCTGTGCCCAACAGCATCAGAGAAACACTGATTTTTAACATGAAACTGTTTTATTCAGTGTTTTTACCAGTTTAAATCAGCTGGTCTGTTTATTTTGGGGATGAAGAGACCTCTGTGGATGATTCGTCTCCCAGTAAAAACCTCCTGAACAATGATCATTGAAGGAATTCTAACCAGGAGAAACTAGCTGCAGCTGAGACCCTTAGCGGCAGAAAATTCTAATTGTAAATATTCTGGATGTCACATTTCCCCAGCCTTAAATATTTGGGGTGTCTTGAAACTAGATTTTAAAACAAAGTTCTGTGGGTTTAAACAACGTTTGGACATCGTGAGACTGAAGAATTTAAGATTTTTGCGACGTTAAGATTGAGATTCTTTGCAGTGTGTTTCCTCGGGGCCTGATCTTTTTCCTTTTTTGTTTCTTACTCTTCAATCTTCTTGAACATTTTTTCTGTCCACCTCCTTTTTCCTTTTTCTGTCCTCAGCTCTTAATCTCTCATTTTCTTTCCTCCTTTCACAACTTCTCTGTGCTGCTGCNCCTCATTTGTCTCCTCTTTCGTTTCTGGGCGGGTGAGGGATGAGGGGTGTTGAGGGTAGTTTTTTTTTTTTTTTTGGTTAGCCAACCATCTTGTCTCTGCTGGTGTCCGCCTGGTGCTCTGCCACCACCGTCACCCACCCCCCTTCCTCCTCCTCTTCCTCAGTGCCCACCGCCCCTCTGGATGCTGTAATGGATGACGGGGCAGATCCGGGTGGCCCATAGCGCCTCTGAAAGGGGGGCCGCTCACACCGGGGCCCATTGCAGCGGAGAACAAGTGGAGCCCCCGCAGAGTAGCTGGTGGAGAGCCATTTGATTTGTCCTCCACTTTTCTCCCTGTTCTCTCCACTCCTCAGCTGCCTGCGAGTGTGTGGTCTCTCTTCGATCCTGGATGTTCGATGGCCCTCGTCTCTCAAACCACTGAATGCCCAAAAAAGTGACGCAGAAAAAGGCCGGCGTTAAAAAGGCCTGCGTGGAGGACGCGGGTCGGTCAAGGTCCTCTTCAGCGAAAAGGGCCGATTCACTCCTTTTCTTCCCGTTTCAGTGGCTGGTGGAGGGGATCTAAGCAGGTGAATGTGGAGACGCTTTAGGCAGATGTTGGCGTGCACAAAGGGATTCGATGGGCCTCAACAAGGCTTTTCAAGTATTTACAGAACATTTACATTTACATTTCAGGCATTAGTCTGATCCTCTTATCCAGATCAGCCTCCATTGAGTGCAGCAGGAGAATGAGCTTAAATTCCTCGATCACCGACATTACAAGCTAACAGTAGCAGGGGGTCGAGCTGTACAGCACCGTGTCAGCGCTCTGAAGTCTCCAAAGGAGTAAGAGAAGAAGAATAAAGAGCAGAAAAGAGACCCAGATACATTGGGTGTTTACAACAATGTGAAAGACCAGACTAACAAGTGATTTTCACACAGTGTGAATGGGTTTCAGGCCACTTGGGGCCATAAAAACAAGACAGGACTAACATATTATCACCTTGTAAGGTTGTTATGGCTTTTCTCACATCCTGTAAAACACAAAGCGACACGATCATCACCTCTGAGCCGTGTTTGTCTCCACCTGATGAGTCCAAGTCCAATATTCTCTCTGTTTTAGCTCTGTTTTTGGTCTCCACCAACTCCTGAGGGAAATTTCTGTCTCTTGGGCCTTTCAGTCACTTGGATCTGTTATCCCACCAGATTTCATGGCTCTAGGACATATATGTCTGAATATATTTGGGCCTCAGTCAGCTGCTACAACTTCCAGACTTTTGCCACCTCAACTTTCACATTTCCACCTGACGCAGCTCGACAAAACACTCCATATATGTGACTGTGTGATAGTTGTGGTATCATAACAGCCTGTCACAGGTTACAGCTGATGATTAGAGGAGAAGTGGCAGAGCATAAAGGTCCAGGTGGAAAAAAACAATCACTTAGGATTTTACTAAAAGAAGGAAATCAGCTGTTGATTTATATATATAGATCCCAGGGGACATTTTTTGTATTTGGAAGCTGTTTAAATGTGTAATTAGTGGCAGATTTTATTTAGTTGAACTATTAATATTGTAACAGAATCTGAATCTCACTCTGAGTTACTGTTGTTGTTCACAAACTAAAGAAATGAGACATTTTAGCTTATTGTGTTGCAATTCTGTTTTCTTAAATTAATAATAAAATACTTTTTAATATGACTTTTGTCATATCATCAAGAACCTCGTTGTCGCAAAACTACCCGGAAATATTGTGATATTATTGTAGGAACATATCGCCCACCCCTAAAACAAAGATACATGCATTTGCTTTTTTTATTGAAATATGATCAGTATTTCCTGGTTTACAAGACGGGGTCTGATTGGACCATTTTCAGATGTGCAAAAAACATCACCATCTGGCTGTCTGCCTCATAACCACATTGCTGGGATGTGTCTCGTGTGGTGACATATGCAACATACTTATTTTAAGCCAAACTATGATATTTTCTAAACCTAATCATGTATCTTTGTGCCTAAACCTTTAGAAAGTGAAACTGCTCCTGTTGCAGACTGTCATTTATTATTAATAGATAGATCATATTTGATGTGTGTGGGTGGAGCATGCCTCTGGAACAGAGCATGATTATTATCATATTATAATTATATCATGATGATCAGGTCATGAAACTATTATTTCTGATTGTGGTTTAACTCACTGCACCTCCATGTGTCTCAACTGGAGGAGTTACAATCTGAACGTCTTTCCAACATGGTGGGAAAATACACTTTTGAAAAGAAAATAATCTAACTTAGCTGTTAAGATTCCGAGGGCTTCACTTTGACCTGAAGTCTTCAGGTGTGTCGGATCTGAAGGTGAATACCTGCAGAGGTCAGCTGTCACTTTGACCTGCACTTTTAGGCTTGTACAGCCCTGAGCAAATGTTTCCCCCAGGGGCACTTGCTCCTCAGACGGAGGATCTGTCCTCCTCCTCCTCCTCCTCCTCCTCCTGGTCCGACTGGTTCTGCACACGTCTGCTCCTCAGAGGGAGGCCTCAGGTTGTGTTGACACACCTGAGCTGTTGTACAAAGATCGGAAGGATTTGGGAGTAAAAATGTGGACTTCACCCATGAGGCTGGTCTGCAGGGAGGCGTGTGACAGCTGTGAAAGGTTAATCCAGACAATTACAGCAGTTACATCTAATTGGAAGCAGATATGAAGTTTTCAGTTTGTCAGTGAATGCAGCTGAAGTTGACCTGGGATGAAACCAAAGCTGATGACCTCCAGATGTTCTGTTGGACCCACAGGTCGCTGGTTCTATTGTATACATCATGTGTTATTGTTGTTCCACTCCTGTTCAGATCATCGGACAGTTTATTTATTTTGTAGAAAACTATCCAGTCAGAAGCCACAGGTGTCGTCTCCAGAGGATGCACCCCGAAAATACAAACATCTGCAATCAAACAACATTTTTCTGATGTTACACTGGAATATAAATATCGTCAGTGCTGAGGGAGGAGACAGAGAGAGGAGTCGTATGGTCATTAAAGTGAAAAGGGTTCATCCTCAGGGGAGCAGGAATTACACATTACGTCATCCAACTCATCCTCACTGTGACCTCGTCACATGTCCACGTTTGGTCATGGACTTTCCACGTCCACATATGACGTCCAAGGTACCCTGGGTGTGTTGGTTGTTGACGTTCTGGGACGCCGTGTCAACTTCAGCCTGTTACATGCATTGTCTGTTTCCAAAAACACTTCTGTTTTCACAGGAAATGTACAGTTTGCATATAGTCTCTATAAAAATAAAAGCACTACGTTAGTACAACATCATGAACTGATGTTTTTTTCTGATGTTTTGGAAAAAGAACAGGGTTTGGCTTTACAGTCTTACAGGAAGTACACACCGGCCTCCTGGGTGAAAGTCTGTGGTTGTTGGATTCGTCCACCACCCCTCCCGCCCTCCTTACTCGCACTTTTGCTGCCTTAACATTCGCTCTTGTCACCAGGCACCGTTAAACTATAAAAGCAGCCGGCTGCGTATCATGCCGATGTGAAAGGACAGCTTTTTTTTTGTTGGTGTCTGAAACCGGAAGTCACAGACCAAGCGCTGGATTTTGACGACTTAAGAGTGAGACTGGATTACTGTGTGTTGAGGAGTACTGTGTCTTAAAATTAGTGTACAGCCTTCAGTGTCTCCAGAGGAAGCTGTGTGAAGTCTGATAAGTGTCCTCACGTGATGTCATGTGTTATTTAAATGGACTTCATACACACACATACATTTCTGGCATCCTCCTCAGTGATGGCTGTCAGAATGCAGCGATTTAACACTTAATGTGACACATACGTCAATGTACCTTCTGAGGTTGCCGTTGACTGCTCCAGTGGAGGCATGTCGCGGTCTCTCCTGACAGAGAGGTCTCCCGATGATGTAAGCAATGCGCTCATTTGCAGCAGAGAGCTGTGAGTGGGCGGAGCCTCTGGTAGCAGTTGTGATTTTTGTGTGTAAGTTTGATATTGAACTATTTTCGTTTAACTTTTTGGATGATTCTTGCAACAGAGGACACAGAGTTAACGGCACCTGTTACCTCCTTCCAAGCCTTTGATTTACCTGTCCCTGTCACATCACTACTAACAGAAGAAAAAAAAAACGTTTTTCTCCACTTCACCTAAAATAACTTCAAACCCAGCTTCAGAAAAGTTTTTCTGCCTCTGTCCGCAGGTCGACAGGACGCACCTGTCCATAGTAATTATCACCTCTATTTATGATGGTCACTGGCTGTTTATGGGCGGGTTGTATGCTAATTGCTGACGAATGGGAGCGCGCTATCAACTTGATTGGCATTCATGAACATATTCACAGGCCTCCAATCAAATCCGAATATCCTGCAGGGTTCATGAATCCAGCATAGGTTTTTAGTACCAAAGTTTTTTATGTGCAATGGAGTAATTTACAATAATACAACACAACATAAACAGTAAAATACGGGCAAAAACTCAGTCAGTGGAAAGTGGAAAACACTCGTTATGATTTCTCGGAGTCCAAAGTGATCTTTTCAGATGTGTCATGTTGTATCCAGCCATCAGTCTAAACTCAACAATATTCAGTTCACAGTGATACAAAACAATAAAGCAGCAAATCATCTCACTGGAGAAGCTGTAAGACTCTTTTTGTCAATCAGTTAATCAACTAATCATTTCAGCTCAATGAAACGTTTAATAAATTCCACAGCAGCGTGAAAACAGTTGATTAGTCCATGATGGTTTCTGCACAGTGTTCTTCCTCTCCTGCAGATGAAGAGCACTGATGCATGTTCTTCATCTTCATCTGCTGGTCGTTAGCCGGACTCTTTGTTTGGCCCAAAAACTGAACACCCAGTGTACCTCCCTCTGTGCATGCAGCAGACGGATGTTTCCACGTCTCTGCATGTTACTGGCTGGTTGAACTGGTGCAGTAGCCCAGGGTGGGTACTGGGGATGTTGGGAGGCAGCTGGTGGAGGAGGAGGTGAACAGCAGGAGGTCGACTCGGCACTAACTAGCTCCAACCAAACGGCTGCATCTGGACCGCCAGGAGCTGATTTACTGCAGATATTTTTAGGGACAAAGTACAGTTACAGTTCACCTCGATGTCACATGAAATATGTTTTTCTCCCAGTTTAATTTAGATCATTAACAGAGAGCAAGAGACAATGTCAAATTAAGAGATTTTACTTTAAACAATGGGACATCTGTGATTTGTATTTTATGTTCAGTGTCAAACTATCAAACATTATAATCTCATAAAAAGAGAAAATATGTTTTATAAAATGTGTTTCAGATGATGATGATGATGATGATGATGAGGAAACATCTGCTGTCATTACTAACGGGGAGAATCCAGCAGAAGTGTGTCAAGGTTAAAGAAGGACAAAGTGTAAAATCCATAATTTCCTCTGTGTCTCACCCCCCGCTGCTCATTTCAATTAGGTCATTCCTCAAAATAGTCACGCATCCCCAAGGCACCGTCACAAAATGTCCGCCTGTTAATGAGCTGGTGATTGTGCTGATGATGTTCGCCTGGTTACACCGAGGCGGCGCCGCGGATTCACGCAGGTGAAAAAGCAATTAGTGCGTTTGGCTGCAGACCTGCTACTCATGCAGGACGACTCCTGCTGTGACCTGCAGATGATGTGGCGATGACATCATCTGGAACTCTGCGGAGGGGGCGGGACATCCTGCTGAGGGAGGGAGAGAGAGCAGGTGAAGGGTTGTCTGGACAGAGGGCTCATATTTAACTCCTCAGGAGGCACGTTGGACCAGACTGGAGGTTTTTACTGGTTTCTAAGTCTTGATTTTCTTCCTTCCAGATGGTTTCAGTGTTTCTTGTTTTCTTGCAATAGCAAAAATAAAGAAAAATCTTTGCCCTGCTTGCAGCTCTTTCAAAATCCTGCTGTCAGGATTTATCTGAAACAAAGGAACAGAAAGATATGTCATAGATCTTGTGAAATCTAAGGTTGAAGAGTCAGTTACACTAATAGTGACCAAGGTCACATGATCATACCCTGTCATTAAGTATCGCTACATTTTTCTGTTTTCTAAGACATGGTAGAGTCCACAGGAGAGACCGTAAACATGGATGTCAGAGAGTTGCTGGTGTATCAGGACTTTGAGAGGCAGGTGGGACATGTTGGTTCCTCCCTGCTCTGCTGCTGATGTCTGAAGCTCTACATGTTGATGGTGGAGGCACCACACACACACACACACACACACACACACACACACACACACATAGCATTGACTGCGTCCTGCTGGAGCGTGAACAGAAGTCAGTCAGCCCACCTAAGCAGAGACGGTGACTCTGCAGAGTGTCGTCTGTCTTCCAGACGGTGTGAATCAGTGTGAAGCTGCAGTCTGTCTGTGGTGAACATGAACATGTGGTTTAGACACAGTGACAGAGAGAGTGTAGACCTGATGCAGAGACGGAGGTTTGATTTGCAGCTACTTTGTCTGCAGAACTTTTCTCCATACAGATTCAGACCACAAACGGCGGTGCATTCATGTATGCATGTAAAGTGTTTGTATAAGTTGTGACTGCAGCTGAATGAATACAGTCTGTGTGTCTGTGCGATCACAGAAATATTAACGTAACTTCTTAACGCAGCGCACAGTGGTTTGTGCAGTGTTTTTATGCGTCTCTAGTTTGTTGAGTTCAGTTCTGCAACAACTAATTAAATGGTTAAAATTGATTATAAAACAGTTGGCCATGTACTTTATTATGTCTCCGCGCTGCTGTCTGTACGTCCCATTCTCATGAACACAATATCTCAAGAATATCTGAAGGGGATTTTCTCACATTTGGCACAAACGTCCACTTGGACTGAAGAATGAACTGATGAGGTTTTGGTGGTCAAAAGTTGCTGTAACCTTGTGTTCATCTCATTCTCATGAACATAATATCTCAAGAACACCTTGAGGGAGCTTTCTCAATTTTGGCACAAACGTCCACTTAGACTGAAGAATGAACTGATAAGAATTTGGTTGTCGAAAGTCAAGGTCGTTTTTGGCCACAACTCAAGAATTCCTACACTAACTATGACAAGTCACAAGTCTCACACATGTGTCTAACAGGATGAAATAGTGAAGTGATGACATTTTATATCCAAAAGGTCAAAGGTCAACTTCACTGTGACATCATAGGCTGAATCCATATGTCCACCCTCTGGACCTGCAGACTGAGCCGTACTGTAGGTAGTGTGACGTATTTACTGTCATCACATAAAGTCTGTGTGGGCAGAGACTGTAAGCGGCTGACAGACAGCCCTCAAGACTGTTTTACTCGTTACCATGGAAACATTCGACTGTCGCTGCGGTCATATTCCTATATGTCACATAGGGTGATGAACAGTGCCTGCTCATCTGTCCCTGCAGATAACAAGATATAAATCACATATAGCCTTCTTTGTGACTAAACAAAAATGTATTAACACAGGCATGTATATACATATATATGTATGTATATATGTATATATGTATATAACAGGCTCCACATGTTCAAAAACACACGTGTGTAAATCAGGACTATAACTCAATAAATGAAGTATTTCTGACATTAGAAACCTTCTTTTGCTGTTTTGCAGCCATATCTTTAGCCTATGTCACTGCACAGCCTGATTGGAGGCAATGATAAAATACATTATCAGTCCCTCGACAGCCTGTACTTAAACATATCTCTGTATCATGATGTGGTTGAATTTTATTTCTGGCCGACACATTTCAAGTAACATTTTAATACGCCTAACTATCAATAACTATTTTACACATTCATACGTTTTTTGTTTTGTTTTTTTGCTAGTTGAAAAACCCACAACGTCACGTCTGTATGGCAGTAAACTGTAGGTTATATAATCAAGTCTGCTGAAGTCTGCACCCCAAGCGGACTCTCTGGAGGTCTGCAGAAAGTCTGCTTGAGGCCCCTTGTGGACTGGAGGAATTGTATCTTCGGACAGCACTCAGCACTGTCCGAGTGTTTCCTTTACAAACTAAAGAATTTAGATATAATTTCTGTTTATTTTTTACTGAATATTTGAAGCAAACTGTAAAACTAGATCACTTATTCAAATACATAATAGAATATATATATTTTTTTACATATTTGTTATACCATCAAGAATATTATTGTCGCAAAAATACCCTGAAATATGGTGATATTATTATAGGGCCATATCGCTCAGCCTTACTTGCAAGTTTGTATGTTTGCTGACCCTTTTGATGACTTCTTGGAAATTTGGTTCACATTTTTTATATATTTGGATGGAAACTTGGCTTCAGAGGTTTTGAAGGCATTTAATTAAATCTAAATCTTTTTAAATTGCATTTTAAATCTATTTATATTTTGCTTTAAACATTTTTTATTAAAAAGAAGGGCAGTGAAAGAACCAGAGGCTGTTTTTAATTTTATGATTTTATATACTTTTTTTTTAAGGATGGGAATTATAAAACAAAAAGTAAGAAAACACATGCAAACATTGCATTTAAAACTTGATAACTTAACATCATGTTTTTTTTCCATAAATTTGTTGTACATTTTTACATTTAATTAATGTGGTTAAATCGTCCATATCTGTCAACATTATTCATGAGTTATTTATATCGCTGCTAAAACAGGCCTCACTTTAGAATTTGGACTCGGACTGCCAGCCTCTGTGGATTTGTTCAGTGTTTACTGACTGTTTTCCCCAGTTGGCAGCTTAGAAATCCTACATGACTTGAATGCAGCATCAGCTCCCGAAATTCACTCAATAAATAATCTTTTAATTAGAAACATGTTCTTACGACATCATTAACAGCGTGAGCCTCATCTGAAGCCTGAGCTGAAGAGCAAATGAATTAGTAAAAAGTTTATAATATAAGTAAGTGGCTTTCACACACACACACACACACACACACACACACACACTTCCTCTCTCATTGTCTCTGCTGTGGGATACAGCGTTGGCACTCTGCTTGGTCCATTCAGCTCCAGTGTTTAATTAAGTCGTTTTTCTGTTAGAGAAGCTTTTCTTTGGGCCTCTGACAAACTGTTTCGTCACCGTGTGTACGATTAGATTAGAAACACGTCTGCTGGAACCAAAACAGCTCCGCTTGGAACAGACGCTTCATACATTTGGGGGGAAATCTGGGTGAAGAAGAAACCCGCTGCTCCTTCACTGGTGATCAGGTATTCAGGATGGCGACCTGTAGAGACTCACAAGCCTTTTAAACAGCAGTCAGAGATTCATCCTCTGTACGGTGGCCTCTTTAGGACACCTCAGGCTCGGCTCTACACTGTCAGGTTCAACTTTTGTCAGACTCAGCTGGACTTTCTTAGCAGTGTGTTAGGGTAGAAAATAGTCCTCAATAGCTCACAGGTGAATCCATCCAAATTGGGATGATTAAAAAGGATGCAGGATGTTGATAATAGAAACCAGACACATGTTCATCACCACACGGAGACTAGTACGTTAGAAATAACACACAATGACGTGTCACTGAGACATGGGATAGAATGAAAGATTTAGTGCAGATGGTTTTGCTAAAATTAAAGTATACAAGTCTGATGGTGTTCTGTATTTTTAGAAAACAGAAAAGCTTTTTACAAACATATTTGAAGTCTACACAGGAAATTTGACACAGATTGAGCCATGGATGCACTAAGAGAGCAGTGTACTGTGCTGCCACTTTCTGCATGGTATTGCAGAGAAAAAAACCTGCATCCCTTCAGGGGTAACTTTGGAATTTTTGAACTTGGTTCATCAGTTAAGATTTGGTGTTACAATCCCTGGAGTTTCAGCACACTTCATGCCAGAGCATAGGTGTCTTAGCTGTGACCACCCGGCAGAGCCACCCCTCAACACATCATCACTTGTGAACCTCAACATCATCGGGTGTTTTGGCCTTTATCACAAGACACCCTCCGCTGAGGCAGGCCCACCACAGACTGATCAGGCCTGGTTGTGTGTCAGAAGGTTGGCTCCTCCGAGGTCACCAAGACGGGATCCTTCCTCTTCAGACGTAGCCAATGACTGCACCTCTCAGCTGTATTGGCCAGATCCTTGACCACTTTCCTCTGGGCCTGCCCATGATTCCCAATTTCCTTGAGGAGCCTAGTGGTGGAACTCGCAGTGAAACCTCTGCAGCCTGCCTCGATCGGTTGCACCTCAGCTTTCCATCCTCTAGTTGTTGATTCAGTTACAAGATCAGCGTAGCGCAATCTCTTAAGTTCAAACACCTCCCCCATGACATCCTCCCAAGGGACAGTTAGTTCTGTGAGGAAAGCACACTGACAGGACTTCAACCAGAGCAACAGGGTTGGTCGTAAGTTGGTTCCTACTACGTCTGGTGGAACTAAGAGACACCGGCCCAAGTCAGCGTGCATTTCCCAGTTCCTGGCTCCATGTAGCAGGCTTGAATCAGGAGGCAAGAGGCTTGTTACTTGATTTACTCCCTCCAGGACGAACATTACTTTCCCATGTTTTGTATCTAAGTGACTAATGGGAACAAGCATTTTTGAAACTGGTCCAGTTAGCAAGAGCGGTCTTTGCTGCTGCTCTCTCCACCTTAGGCTTTCCTCGTTTGCACATGGAAGGGCAGAGAAGTGTGCTCTCTCTGCCTTATCCCAGATTTATTCTTGTGCAGCAGACCCAACGCCGTGGCCTACGCTGTTGTGAGCATTTATATTTGTGCTGGTGTGTGTGTCTCACTCTGCAGTTACACTTCCAAAACACTGGTCGGCGTCTGGGTCTCTGTGAAGTGCTGTAAAGTTTAGTTGATTCAAAACACACATTAAACACACATTAAATATGGCTTCATAGAGACAGTTTCAAACACAAGTACACAAATCAGCTTCACTATAACTCGCAGCATTCACAAACACTTGTCTTTATCTGGACACATTTTCCCCACAAATACAACATGCTAATGTTATTAGCACAAACCTATGGCATTTTACATTGCATAAATTAGCCTAGTGGCTAGCAGACTTTTCCTCTTCTCATATGAAGCCAGGGACAACAGCAACATTTAACAAAGGTAACCATCATTATAGAAGAGATGTTTTGAAAACTTTTTCAAAAGAAGCCTCACAAACATGGAGAATTGTTTTTGTATTGTGAATTTTTATGGACGCTTAATTTTTCTAAAACCTTTCCAGACACGTGTGCTTACATTTCTTCAGATTATGAGCCTGTCCTGGGTCATGCAGAAAGGTGCTGCTGGGATCAAATTCATTCCAGTTTGATTGCTGGTAAAGTTTCTGTAAACACAAGGCCACCTGGACGCCATTTTGTTTACACATTACCCAGATAGCTCCCATTAGAAAAGTCGTGAATGCCACAGGAATGTGATTTAAGAGAACTTCAGACCACCAGTTCCCTCCAACATACACACCGCTGCTTTGTTCTCTGATTGATGCCAGCGTGAGCCACATGCCACCTACATTTAAGTCTTCCACATTTTTTTATTCTTTAATTTGTTGCTGTGCCGCGACATAATAAATCATTATTTATGTTCTGCTCTGCAGCAGCTCAGACATGAAGCTGAGGCTGGCATCGCTAACAGTGAAGGTTTAAAATAAATAAAGTGGCTCTGAGATCTCTGTGCTGGAGCCGTACCTCGCTCAATTTCCCTTTAAATCTTCCTCTTCCTGTAAACAAGTCGCTCTGAGTGGGGGCTCTTTGTTTTAACATCTCTGTCGCTCTCTGAGTGTGTGGAGCCGCTGGCTGTGGAGGTGACGGCCGGGCAGACGAACAGAGAGAGGCACTCTGAAGGTTTTCGGCTGCAGGGTCTGTGTGAGATTGATGCAGCAGCAGCAGCAGCAGAGGCTGGCAGGCAGTGAACGGCGGGCAAGTACCCAGCAGACATTTAAAAGTTGAATAGGTGTTGATGGGACAGCCTGCGTCAGTGCTGAGAACTGGTGTAAATACAACAAAGAGTGAAAGTCGAGACGACATCTGCAGTCAGCCAGGGCCGGTTTAGTGAAATCAGGACCTGAACATTTGTCTCCAGTGTTTCCAAAAGCTGTTTTCATTTCGTTCTTTCATTTCTTTTTCTGTACTTTTCTACAGGGATGTTGAAAAGAAATAAAATCCTGAACTCTGTAATTCTGCCTGATAAAGATCCTTTCACTGAAACATGACAGTGAGCAGGATTTCATTCCCTTTGGGATCAGCCTGTTTCTTTGTGATGCCAGCAGCGCGGCTCTAGGGATGGAAACGTCAGTTTTTGGGTCCACCTCTTTGGTCCGAACTAGTGTGATCTCACAGAAATACATGAAATAACCACGACCTCTGAACACTGCATTAATTGGTGGTGGCACGTGATGTGTTGAGTCTACATGGTGGAAGCACGGTTGAGTTTAGGCACCAAACTACTGAGTTAGGTTTTAAAAAAAGGTTGTTGTGTTTTCTGTTAAAATAACTACAGTGCTACGTACAGGATGTACGTATGTCGTAACTAGACGTAACTACGTAAAGGATGTAAGTACGTTCAGGTAAAAGAAGGAAAAGTTGACTTTTAGTTTCAGGGACACAAACATCGTTCTCCTGGGAGAAAGTCCAGTGTTTGTTTGACCTGCCTGCTACCTCGACCTTGTTCCTGCATGGACTGTCTCTCTCATAATACAAGGGCTGTACCCGAGTCAGAATTATGTCCGTTGAATCAGATTTGGCCGTGTAATATGAATATTAGACAATTCGTTTTTTGTTTATTTATTTATTTTTTTAAAATAAAGTTTTAAAGTTTCAGTGGAGCTCAGTGGCATTCATGTCACATATTAAAGATATTTCTCTGGGCATTTTAGCCTTTAATTGACAGGACAGGTGAGTGTGAAAGGGGGAGACAGAGAGGGAGTGACATGCGGCAAAGGGCCACAGGCTGGACTCGAACCTGGGCCGCTGTGGCAATAGCCTTGTACATGGGACGCCTGCTCTACCACTAAGCCACCGACATCCCATTCATGTAACATATTAAACAAGCTTACGCTGCTAACAATGGATCAGAAATGTGCAACAACATTTTTGGCGAGACTAGATATAAAATAAAAGGCAGAGACTGTGTTAAGTCACCGTGAGCTGTAAATTCACCACTTTCTAAGAGCCTTATGGTAGAAAGTTTCTCCTCCTCTGTGCTGTTGCATCATGTCCTCAGTTATCTGTAACAAAGAACAGCACTCACTCCGCAGTAAAACCTGGGGACTAAAACATCCTCAGAAGTGCACTGCACAGCACACTAACTAACAAAAACAAAACTGATTGTTGTATGATATGATGTTGTGTGATTGTGGTGTGGCTTGGCTCTGGTTACACCCTTAGGCCTCATTTACACCGCAAGCGATGCATTCGCGAAGCTGTCCACAAGCGTAGCGGCAGCACATGTGTATTCACACCAAAATTGAACAGATGCGGCCGCTGCTGTCCCGTCAAAACACAAACCACACCTGAGCAGTTGGTGGCTGTAGTGCACCATGTTTGCAAATCTCCAATAAACCCTAAAGAAGAAGTGAGTTTGGACCCACAGCCCAGGGTGGACAGGTTCGCGCGCCAGTTATTATTCCAGTGCTTGGAGAATTAATATTTAGCACTACAAATGGGTAAGTACATGAAACGTGTGCTTGGTCAAGGGGGAGATGTAGAACGGATGCGGTGTGAATGCTCTAACCTGTTAACATGCTCGCCGAAATGAAAACGCGAGTAACAGCGACCGTTTGCGAGCTCTACATGAACGCATCGCTTGCTGTTTAAATGAGGCCTTAGTGACAACCTTGTACAGAGACTAAATGTCGTAGAAACTGCCAAATTGGTGACATTTTTCAAACAGCTAACATTACACTATTTATCGGAAATCAATTCTTCGCTGCTCTAAAACAGCTGCACAGAGCAACTTGCTGTAAATTGTAAATTGACTGCATGTGCATAGTGCTTCTCTCATCTTCTGACCACACTACATGTCACATTCACCCATTCACACACCGGTGGCATTCAGGGTGCCACCTGCAACTCAGTAACCATTCACACGCTCTCACACACTGATGGAACATCAGCAGCCATCAGGAGCAATTTGGGGTTCAGTATCTTGCCCAAAGATACTTTGACATGCAGACTGGAGGAGCCGGGTATTGAACATACAATCTTGCGATTAATGGACGATCTGCTCTGCCTCCTGAGCCACAGCTGCCCCTGTGTAGGTGACTGTTTTAGCAGCAAAGAAGAATTGATTTCCGGGACAGCTGCTGTTTTATCCAGCTGTGAAACTAATGAAAGGTTAATTCATAAATGACATGATATCAGATCAATAGACTCATTTATTTGCCAATACCTGATCGAGCATTTTTGGCCATATCAGAGGCATTCCCAAAACTGGTATCTGTATTGGAATACTAAACTCTGCTTCAAGAATGGGTTTATATCTTCCTGTGCCAGAGCCAGGAAAACGTTGCAAGTGTGGATCAGATGAGAGACGAAATAACAACTAAGGAATCAACACATTTCTTTTATCGACATGACAAACATGAAGCACAACCACAGCTTCTGTGTCGACTGAAAACGACATTAGCAGGACAGATATGACACTGGAGACTGACTGGTTGAAGCAGGAGACCAAACCTGCTCATTGTTCAGCCGCAGCACATAGAATAAAACAGAGTCTAACCGAACACGGTGGCTGCAGAGTGTTTGGCTGCGGCCCAGAGAAGCTGCTGATGGAAACTGTAGACAGTCAGATCCATTATTCATCTGCTCTCCCCCCGGACACATCATTTGTTTCTGACCACAGATACAGGTCACACATGAGTGCATCAACACACACACACACACACACACACACACACACACACACACAAAGCTGTCACAGAGCTGTTCAGTCTTATCACAGTTCAGTGTAGTGAAGTCAGTGTTGGAAGATGTTGACCAGAGACGTTACAGTGCAGTTAGAAGTTAAGACCATAACCACACACACACACACACACACACACACACACACACACACAGAAGTGAGTGTGCTGACTGACAGGAGCAGGAGAGAGAAAGAAAAAGATAAAGAAATTACAGGCGATTCCTAAACTGTCCTGCTACAAACAAGTAAAAAACTAATGATTATCTCATTGAATTAAATTATATTACACAGGAAGAAAAAAGTCAAGAAACCCAACAGAGATTCTGCACCATGTTAACAAATTATTCACATCCACATATATTAACAAAATATTGATTGGTGGGAAATCTGAAGTACTTTACACAAACCTTTCCCCCACAGATGGTCGTTTAATTCCAGTAGTGATTCAGCTTAATTGCAAACTCAGAGTGCCAAAGCAGCAACTAGTGTGACGTTACCATTATGTAGTGCAGTAAAGGTGTGGAGGCCCAGGAGGTGGGTGGAGGTACCAAGAGATTTTGACACCAGAGGCTGGCCTCGTCACATACTGACGTTTGGTCAGGTACCCTGCGTGTGTTGGTTGTTTTGATGTTCTGGCATGCCGTGTCAATTTCAGCCTGTTACATGCATTGTCTGTTTTCAAAATACACTTCTGTTTTCACAGGAAATGTACAGTTTGCATACAGTCTCTTTCAAAATAAAAGCACTACGTCGGTACAACACAGCAAATTGACGTTTTTTTTCCTTCAACAACAAAAAAACATGGTTAGGTTTAGGAAAAAGAACAGGGTTTGGCTTTAGAACCTTGTGGGACGTAACACCGCTCTCTTGGGTGAAAGTCAGTGTGTGTTGGACCCATCCACCAACCCTCCCCCCTGCCAATGAGGATTACAGACAACCACCGTCTGCTGGTATGGATTCAAATAAACACAAGAAGTTTGTGCTCTAGAGAAAGGATCATAAGATCATATGATAAGCTATTATGGCAAGGCTTAACCATACAGACCAGTGAGCAGTGATAACTAACATGTCTTTGGGGTCATC